>NW_025927366.1:0-42035 GCF_016906955.1 Phacochoerus africanus
GGGTCTTGCGCGGGGTTGGCGGTGTTGGGCAGCTGTTCTCAGGAGTGCAGCACTCCCTGGGGGCTGGAGCAGCTATCTGGGTCACTGAGAACCTAAGAGGCTCTTCCCTAGGGCAGCCCAACTGAGAAGGATGGCCTAAGAATGTAGGAGGATCTTTTCACAGTCTGGCCAATCTTGTTGCAGCTTTTCTGGGCTGCAGGGTCTCTTCCAGGGGACTGGTGGTGCTGAGCAGTATTCCACAGGAGTGGGGCACCCCCTGGGGGCTTGGGCAGGTAGCAGAGCTGCTGGAAACCCAAGAGGCTCCTCCCCAGGGCAGCCCGACTCAGAAAGATCGTCTGAGATCTTTTCCCAGCTCAGCCAAGCTTTTTTCAGCTTTTCTTGGCTGCAGGGGGTCCTGCCTGGAGCTGGCAGTCCTATGCAGCTGGTGCACTAGGTCTTGGCGCCTCCTGGGGGCTTGGGCAGGTAGCAGGGCCATTGGGAACCCAGGAGGCTCTTCCCTGGGGCAGCCTGACTCAGAAAAAACCATCTGAGATCTTTTCCTGACTCAGCTAGGCTTGTTGCAGCTTTTCTGGGCTGCAGGGGGTCCTGCCTGGAGCTGGCAGTCCTATGCAGCTGATCCACTAGGGCACCCCCTCGGGGCTTGGGCGGGTAGCAGGGCCATTGGAAACTGAAGAGGCTCCTCCCCGGGGAAGCCTGACTCAGAAAAACCATCTGAGATCTTTTCCCAACTTGGCCAGGCTTGTTGCAGCTTTTCTGGGCTGCAGGGGGTCCTGCCTGGAGCTGGCAGTCCTATGCAGCTGATCCTCTAGAGCTTGGCACCCCCTGGGGGATTGGGCGGGTAGCAGGGCCACTGGAAACCCAAGAGGCTCCTCCCCGGGACAGCCCAACTCAGAAAAACCGTCCGAGAATTAGGCAGATCTATTCACTGCCTGGCTAGGCTTGTTCTAGCTTTTCTGGGCTGCAGGCCTTTTCTCGGGGGCTGGTGGTGTTTGGTGCTACTCTGCAGAGGTGTAGCCCCTCCAAAGGGCAAGAAGGCCTGTGCAGGGACAGCCCCTGTGGTGGTAGGCTTCAGGTAATTGTTGAGGCCAGCCCTCCTGGATGGCAGGCAGCCCCAGTTCCGCGAGAGCGTAGGGGGGTGGCAGGGGGGGGGGAGGGGATGCACTGGGAAGCATAGCTCTCAGCTAGCTAGCGGGCCTGTAAGCTTGCTGTGGCGTGGGGGGTATTCTATGGGGACCCACCCCTTCTTCTCTCCCCTTCCCAGCACGGGCACAGACCAGGCTCTTCTCCCAGGTTCCCTCTGATGCGGCTTTCCACTTCCCCGCCCCTAGAGTATTGCTCCCTTCCTCTGCGACAGCTTTGTTTTCTAGTCTCTCAGGCAGTCTCTGCCCTGGCAAAGGGTTTCTAGACCTCCCAAGCAGTTTCCGCTCTGCTCCGCCCCGCCCCCCCAGCCCTTTCTCATTCTCAGGGTCTAACCTCTGGAGCTGAGGTCTCGGTGCCCAGCCCCCACCCAGGCATCCCCTGGCCCTTTCTCAGGGACTAACCTTCAGAGGCGAGGTCTCGGTGCCCAGCCCCCACCCAGGCGTCCCCCGGCGGCCCTTTCCCAGAGACTAACCTCTGGAGCCGAGGATTCGGTGCCCAGCCCCCACCCAGGCGTCTCAATTTTTGGTGACTGTGCCTGTAGTTCAGATGGTCCATTCAGTTCTTGATTGGCTTTTCCGTACTCCAACTTACTGCTACACTCTTCTCTGCATCTGGAGATTCCTCCGGTTCCTTTGATCTTTCCCCCGTGTAGGTGACTTTCCAGGGTGCGGGATCCCTTTCTCCTCCGCAGTTCCCTTTCGGGAGCGCCCATCCCGCTCGGATTCACCTTCTCTCACTCTCCTCTTTTGTCCCGTTCTGCCCAGTAATGTCAAGAACTCTTGCCATTATTGGAAGTTTAGGTTCCTCTGCCAGCGATTGGTTGCTGTTCTGTGTGAGTCATTTATTCTGTAGATGTGCTTTTTTTTTGTTGTGTTTGTGGGAGAGGGCGAGCATGTCCCCCTACTCCTCCGCCATCTTGTCCAGATTTTTCTTCTTTTTTTGAGGAAGGCCTGTATTGCTATGAACTTCCCTCTGAGCACCACTTCTGTGGTATCCCATAGATTTTGACTGGTTGTGTCTTCATTTTCATTTGTCTTGTGGAATTTTTTAATTTCCTTCTTGATTTCCTCATTGACCCATTAGGGCTTTTATTTATTTATTTACTTATTTATTTGTCTTTTTTTTAAGGGTCCCACCCATTGCACATGGAGATTCCCAGGCTAGGGGTCTAATTGGAGCTGTAGCTGCCAGCCTACACCTCAGCCACAGTAACACCAGATCTGAGCTGTGTCTGCAAACTATACCACAGCTCATGGCAACACCAGATCCTTCACCCACTGAGCAAGGCCAGGGAGCCAGGGAGCGAACCTGCAACCTCATGGTTCCTAGTCAGATTCGTTACCACTGTGCCACAACAGGAACTCTGACTCATTGGTTTTTTAGCAGCATGTTGTTTAGTCTCCATGTAGTAGGTTTTTTTCTCATTTCTTTCCCTATGGTTGATGTCTAGTTTCATGACATTGTGGTCAGAGGAGATACCTGAAATAATGCCTACACTCTTAAGTTTGTTGACATTAACTTTGTGCACCAATATGTGATAAATTCTTGAGAATGTTCCATGTGCTCTTGAGAAGAAGGTATATTCTGGGTTTTTTGCATGTAATGTCCTGAAAATATCAATTAAGTCTTTTTTATTGTGCCATAGGATCTCTGTTGCCTTTTTGATTTTCTGTCTAGAGGATCTGTCCATTGATGAAGTGGGGTGCTAAATCTCCTACTATTTATATATTCCCATCCATTTCTCCTTTTATGTTTGTTAGTATTTGTTGTATGCATCTGAGTGCTCAAATATTAGCGGCATATATATTGACAATTATAATACCCTCTTCTTGAATGGATCCTTTTACCATTAAATTGTGTCCTTCTTTGTCTTTCTTTATGGCCTTCATTTTGAAGTCTATTTTGTCGGATATGAGTATTGCAACTCCTGCTTTCCTGTCTTGTCCATTGGCATGAAATATCTTTTTTCATCTCCTCACTTTTTGTGTCCTTTGCCCTTAGGCGAGTCTCTTGTTGACAGCAGATTTTCGCTTTTTTATACAGTCTGGCTGTCTGTGTCTCTTGATTGGAGCATTAAATCCATTGACATTCAAGTTAATTATTGATAAATATGTATTTATTGCCATTTTAAACCTTGTTTTTCAGTTGATTCTATGTTTCTCCTTTGTTTGTTTCTCTTTTTTTGATTTATGATTTTCACTTATGTTATGCTTGTGTACTTTTCTTTTTTTTAATGTAATGTTTGGTTTCAATTTGTAGTTGCCCTGTTTTTTAAGTATGTTAACCCTTTCATGTATCTGCTTGCTTTAGCCAGATAGTCACATAGGTTCAAACGCAGTATTAAAAGAAAACAATAGTCCAGATTTTCTTACTTTCTTTCTCCACATTCTATGATTAAGTCCTTTTTTAATGTCTTAATGATTGTGATTTTGCTGTTACTTGTGTTTATCATCACTTTTTTGTAGTTCTCCCTCCCTTTTATTTCTTACACTGGCTTATTTAAGTGATTGCTTTCAAATTGTGACTTCCTCCATCCTATTCCTTCTTAGTTCTTTTTTAATTTTTTTTTTTTTAGAGAAGCCTTTTCAGTACTTCTTTTAGAATGGGTGTAGTATTGCTGTACTCTTTTAGCTTTTGTTTGTTGGAAAAATTCTTTATTTCTCCTTTTGTTTTAAATGATATTGTCGATGGGTAGCGTATTCTAGGCTGGAGGTTTTTTTTACTTTCAGGACTTTGAATATCTCTTGCCATTCTCTTCTGGCCTGTAGTGTTTCTGTAGTGAAGTCAGCTGATAGTTTTATGGGGGTTCCCTCTAATTAATGATTGGTTTTTCTCTTGCTGCCTTTATAATCATCTCCTTATATTTAACTTTTGCCATTTTTATTATATGTCTTGGTGTGGCCCTATTTGGGTACAAATTGTTTGAGGCCCTCTGTGCTTCCTGTATCTTGATATCAGTATCCTTTAGATTTGGAAAGTTTTCAGACATAATTTCTTCAAATATATTTTCAATTACCCTTTCTTTTTCTTCTCCTTTTGGAATCCCTATTATGCATAGATTGGTTTTCTTTATATTATCCCATAGATCTCGTATATTGCTTTCATGTTTTTTTCATTTGGTTTTCTGTCTGCTGTCCTGATTGGGTGATTCCCATTATTCTACCTTCCATGTCACTAATTCTTTCCTCTTCATTATTCATTCTGCTCTTTAGTGGCTTTATCTCAGTATGCATCTCTGCAAATGAATTTTCTAATTTTTCTATGTTCCTTCTTACATTTTCTAGTTCCTTTCTAAAGGAGTCTGCATTACGGTTCATATCTGCTCTTAATTATTTGATAGTCAGCCTTAATTCCTTCAGTATTTTCACTATTTCCCTTTTGAACCCAGTGTCTATCTGACTGCAGAAGTGTGTCTAATTGTTTGCTACTTCAGGTGCATTCTCCTGTTCTTTTAACTGTGAATGTTTCCTGAGCTTCTTCATCTTGCTTATATTTTTTCTTTTTCTGTGATTTTAGGGAAGACAAACTGTAGTCTTGGAGGACTACTTCTATGCAGGAGCACTCCTTTGTATTTTGTGGGTGGTTACTACTAATTTTTGACATGGGTGTTGGATATTTGGTGTCTTTTCCTTTGGTGTGAGCAGGCTGTTATCCCCAGAGTGCTGAGTGTTTTTCCAAGGAGAAGGAGGCAATGGGTAGGGCTAGTAGACAGTGCCTATTTGCTGGCCTAATAGCAGCAAGGACCTGCAGGAAGGTGACACAGGCTTTTCCTAGCTGCAGAGTCCTGAGAAGTGGTAATGAGCCTTTGGCAAATTTACAAAGTGCCCAGGGCATTTGGCAGTGGCATTGGCAGTGTGTGTGAATTCCCAGGGGAGTGAGAGCAACAAAAGGTAGTGTTCTGTTGCAGTGTCCTCCTCTGTGGTGCCCTGTGAGGTGATTAAAGCTTCAAGTCATGCCTGTTCATGGACATCTAGTGGCAGTGGGCCTCACCCACATCTGAAGTCAGAGATAACTGTGGTGGTTTTCCTCTGCCACCTGTAGACCATGCAAGAAGCACCTTGTCCTGTTTATCCACCACAGGAGGTGCTGCAAAGCCTGCTCCTAATTGTAGGTTCCTGGGAAGAGATGGTGATCAAGCATCTGGCCACTGTTTGGAGCTTTTGGCAGTGGTAGCAGAAGGGGGGTGTGTGTTCCTGGGGGAATGAAAGCAAAAACAGGTGGTGTTCCATAGCAATGCCCTCTTCTGTGGTGGCCTCTGAGCTGGTTGAGGCCACAAGCGGTGCCTGTTCAGGGAACCCTAGTGGCAGTGTGCCCTGCCTACCTCTGGAATTAGAGATAATTGCAGTGGTTTGCCCCTGCTACCTGTAGACCATGGAGAAATCACCCTGTCCCTCTTAGCCCATGCAGGAGATGCTGCAGAGCCTGCTCCTAGTTTCAGGGTCCTGTGAAATGATGGTGATCAAGAATGTAGGCAAGGACCAGAACATTTGGCAGTGGCACTAGCAGAGAGGGTGTGTTCCCAGGGGCATGAGAAGAACAACAGGTAGTGTTACATTGCAATGCCCTCCTCTCTGGTGCACTCTGTGGTGATTGGGGCCACAAGAGGTCCCTGTACACAGACACCTAGTGGTGGTGGGCTATGCCCACCTCTGGAGTCAGAGGTAACTGTGGTGGTTTGCCCCCACCATATGTAGACCATGCAAGAACATCCTCTCCCACTTAGCCCACACAGGAGGTGCTGAACCAGCTTCTCCTAGTGGTAATGTCTTGGGAAGAGACAGTGAGCAAACATCTTGACACTGCCTTGAGTGTTTGGCAGTGGCAGCAGCAGGGCCAGTATGTTTCCAGGGGAGTTAGAGAAACAATGGGTGGTCTTTGGTTTCAGTGCCTTCTTTTTTGCCAGCTTCTGAGGTGACTGAGGTTGCAGATGAAGCCTGTACACAGACCCTTAGTGGTGGCAGGCCACACCTCCCTCTGGTTTCTGAGATGACTGCTTTGGTTTGTCCCAGCCATCTATAGATCTTGCAAGAAGCACCATGTCACACTTAGGCCCCTGCTGCCCTTAGGCCACATAAGAGTTACCTGGCCACTACCCCAATCTCTGAGAGCCTGCACGTGTGCAGGGAGATGCCTATTGCAGTCCACCCCTCCTCCTCCAGCCCTCCCCAACTATGGCTCCTTGCTTTTCCTGTGGGCCCAGACCTCCTCCCATGTTCCCATATCTTCTGTTCCACCCCCAGCCTGTAGCTCACTGCTCTCCAACCCATGGCACACCACTCCTTAGCCCCTCTCTATTTCTATACTGCCAACCCTAGTCCTCTCCCTGGAACTGACCTCCAGATCCTGAATCTCGGCACCCAGCCCCCACCTGAATGTCTCAGGCTGTGGTGTCTGAGGCAGTGGTGCAGATGATCTGTGTCTATCACTCTACTTTGCCCTCCTCAGTCCAGCTACTGCACTTTTCTCAGTGACTTTGAGGTCCCTCTGCCTAGGCTGATCTCCTGGTCAGTTAGGTGGCTTCCCAGTTTGTGGGTTCGTTTTTGCTTTCACAGCTCCCTCTTAGGAATGCTAGTCCTATCCTGATTCCTTTTTTCTCTCTCTCTCTCTCCTTTTTATTTTTTTCTCTTGTTTTACCTAGTTATGTCAAGAGTGTCTTGCCCTTTTTGGAGGTTTAAATTCTTCTGCTAGTGTTCACTTGGTGTTCTGTGTGAATCATTTTACATGTAGATGTGTTTTTTTTTTATGTGTTTGTGGGAGGGGGTGAGCACGACATCTTACTCCTCCACCATCTTGATCCTTCCTGTCCTTATATTTAAAGATACATTGATTGATTTTGATGGTATTTCTCTCCACATTTGCAACAACACAATTATTACTTCTAAACATAAGCAAATATTTATTTCTCATGTCCCAAAATAAATTGTATGTATTTTTTGTTTAGATGTCTTCCTTTTTTTGTCTTCTCAAAATTATGTCTCAAGTGCATCATTATACTATTACCACTTCCTATTTTAACCAAAATTATTCTCTAAGTGAATCACATTTCTCATGTCACTAGCATTAAATATTGACAGAAAATAGCATTTATACCCAGAAGCCACATCTAATATGAAGGAATTTAGATGAGCAGAACTAGATGATGATATTAATATTTATTATGAGTATTAATGATTATATCATATGTAATAGTTGATTCTCCTTTTTGTTTCAGATAATATGCAAATATCTTATCTATAAGACTATAGATTTATGGGTCTGATTTCACTATTTATGGGTTATGTATCCCTGAGCAAAGACTTCAATTCTTTGTCTATGTTTTGTCATCTGTAACATGGATATAGTATTATGATCTTTCTAACAGGATTGTTGCAGAGTATGATTGAGTTTTCCTTGGCCACTTAACATTTTGTGAGCACTTGATAAAGAACTATTATCATTAAATATTTATTCTCACATCAACACATTTGTGGCATTTGTTGTATTTAGACCACTTTTCAAAAGCTGAGGTTTGAAAAGTTTAAATAACTTGTCTAATACCACAGATCTTTTAAGATAGAGTAAGAACTATCTGTATTCTTGTATTGAAACCATTCACAAACCCCTGTGTCCTCATATTTTGTTCTCATGTTTTTCCTTTAGCATCTCAGGCCTCCCTTCAGTCTCAAAAGGAAGGCTCAAGAGTTAAAATTAGGACATAAAAACTAGTTAAAACAGTCTCCATGATGTCATGACCAGCCTTGGCCTATTCACTCACTCTAACTGGCTTTCTACAAATGACTTCTTCCTTGTTTAACTGCTTTCATCACTAATGATTATCTTCCAGTTATATAGTTATATAGCATGCCTGGTGTTTTGTTTTCTTTTGAAACATTCCCTAAGACTCCTTTCCTTTTGTAAGCAATCTAAACTAAAGAGACATGGTCAAGACAACCATTAGAAAATGTCACTGGACCACCTGACACCAGCCTTGATGACTTTGAAATTATCTATGGGTTGGATATAATGCAGTCACCATAACCCTTATCATCAGCCCTGTTTTTTGGTTTTTTTTTTTAAGCTAAACCTATAATCTCCTTGCTATCCCCTCTCAAGGGAGGACACAGTTTTGAGGGTGTTGGCCTGCTGTGGCCTCCTTTGCCTGGCAAAGCAATAAAGCTGTTCTTTTTGCTTTACCCAAAACTCTGTCTCTGATGCTTAATTGGTGCCAGTGTATAGAGGTCAGGTTTCAGCTACAGAATCTATATAAATTATAATTTCAAGTGACTTTTGAATTGATTAGATTGCACTCTGTCTGGGAAACCCATGATTTTAAAAATCTGTTTGTAATGAATTTCAAAATACTATCCAAGCCCTTGCTCTTATCACATGTGTCTTTAAAAGCTTGCTAACAAATTTTACTATTCCCTTAAATTGTTTTGGATATTATAGACAGACAGGTAGAGTATATAGATAGATAGAAAGATAGATAGAGATATATATAGAAATATGGATATATACATATCAAGATAGTACCTAAATTAAATTAGGGACTAAATTATAGCCATCCTTCCCAGCTGGATAATGGAAGAAATTAATAAATAGGTGATGTTACTTACCATTTGTAAGATTACAAATTATTTCAGACTTAGAAATTCTACCTGGTGTAAGATCACATTCACCAACTATGTCTTTTATTTAACTCTATACCTCCTGGTCAACAATGAGCCATCAGTAACCACATTTTGAATACCACACTCCAACAATTTTTACATCAAGTTAGCAACATCATGACATAACCCATATTTTCCTAGCTTGTTAATGACTATGCCATGTGGGACACAATAAAAGACTTTTTGAAGTTAAGCTTGATTACACAACTCAGATTGAAGGAATAAAGTCCATTATTCTGCCTCAAAAATACCCTTGGTTTGACAGTGATTTGTAACTCAAGTCATGCTATTTATAATCCAGCACTTTGTGCTCTTCAGAGGGTTTACAAATTACCCCTTGTTTGATAACATACACTACATTTTCCCAGTAAAGATAAGTTGATCTAGAATCCAGCACTATTTTCCTTTTAAATGTAGTTTATTTATGTTTCAAAATTTGTATAAATGGTATTCAGTATGAGTATGCACTTACATAGAACTTTAACTATAAAAGCATGCTTTTTACTATAAAATATTTAGTGATATATATTTACAATATAATGAAATAAAGATAATCAAATACTTTGCAGATATAATTTGTCACCTTTTGAGATGATTCAACCAAGTATTTTAATCATATTCTTCTGTGAATTCTCAGCTGATTATTTTATAGTAGCAGAACACAAGATCCTAGTTGTCAAATCAGTTCTTGCAATTTTGAAGGTTACACACCAATGGATTAAAACTGTCAGGCCTATAGTGTTTATTATATAGTACTCCTATTAAGGTTACTTATGTAACTATTAGCTTTTCCTTTGATTTTTGCAGTTTAATATGAATGAGGGTATTTATATTCTTGTAAATTTTGTATTTTTTAAAGGTAATTTAAGAATATCTCAGATTATATATGTTGCTGAGTTATTTTTATTGTGTTACTTCTGTTTATAATTGAGAAATAAAATATTTTCCATCATATCAATAAACAAAATATGTCACAGTCATTAGTGATTGCAGCCACCTCCATGGGTGATCCAGTTAGCCCTGAGGGAACTCATGATGTGAAAGCACAGCATACAGCCCTCAGACAGAAAAGGTGCATACCAAAGGAATGATTTCAATCAGCCCATATCTTTGCATCTTCCCATATAGAAAAGAGCTAAATTCTGTAATTTGAGATATCCAGTGTTCTGTTATTAACAGTAATCTTTTGTTCTACTACCTGCCCTTTTTACAAAATGCCTATATATCTATCCTAGTACACCCTGGCCTCCTCAGAAGAGTTATCTCAGTGTTACTTGAGATGCTGTCTCTCAGGCCTAAGTCCTCAGTTTTGTCCACTGAATAAAATATAACTCTCAACTTTTGTAACCAAGCAGGGCCCTGGACACAAAAGCCTTTCTGTGTGCCCCATTCCTTGTTTTTAGGAAATGTGATTCTTTCATACTCCATGGTCTTCCCCACATTCCAAGAGGCAGGTTCAGATAGTTGCTTATCTGGGAAGGAATGGGATACAAAGACAAGGGAGGAACAGTCAAGTGATAACAGTACAACCTTGAAGCAGGATCCTGGCTCCCTCTCAAGGGGTACAAATAATGGTGTAGACATCTTACAAACCTAAGAGAAAAGTTATAACCCTTATGCTTCTTTTAGAAATGAATACTTTAGTATTGAACAATTGTGGCCCTTCTTTGTTCTTCTCTTTTATTTGGTTATGCCCTAAACATAGTTACTTGTAAACTAAGGATTAATCATCCTGGGTTAAAGATGTTTTTCAGGAATTTTTCTAGTTTGTTCTAATCTCTAATGAATATGCCTTTTTCACAAGTACTGTTATTCTAAGCAATAACCCTGAAGGCCTCCACCAGGATCATGCAGATTTCTCCTGAGGCCAACTTCAATGGCTAAGATTCCTCCAAAGAAATAAGAATGCATGTTTGCCCCAACTGATTCTTACCTGAAAAAATGTTTTTTGCTTTTTAGACTACAAAATTCACTAATATCCTTCCCCCAAGAAGGGCACAGCCTTTAGGGCATTATGTTGATATGGTTTCCTTTGCCTCAGCAATAAAAATAATTTTTTTCTCCTTCACCCAAAATGCTCTCTCCATATTTCTATTCGTCACTGGTGTACAGAGGCAGAGATGTGGTAACACTTTTAGATTGTGCATAATTTTTTAGTCAATATAATATAAAATCCATTGTTTTTCTTAATGATATTTCTTTACTTTCTTGATGTTAATTTATAGTAACTAATACAGACAATTTAACATTTATATTTTAGGATAACAATAAGTAATTCAAATATGGTAAATCATCAATACAGACATGAGTACAATGAGCACATTTTAAAAATGCATTTAAAAATTATAAAAGATTTCTCAAAACACTAAGTTAATAAGCCAAAACAATCCCTTTTAAGCCATATGTAATGACACAATTTAGTCCCAAAAGGAGAAATAATCTCTTTTTTTCCATATTCCATTAACAACATGACTTATATAGTGGATATCAAATGTCTTCCTTATCTTCCAACTTGCTTGACTTGATTGCCTGTGAAAGAAAGGCAATAATAATATTTTACATTCTCATTTCCTACCATTGTTTTGATTGTATTTTAAACAATATGAATGAAAAAGAATTTTTTTCTTTTAAGACTGTTTGCAAAATTTTAACATATTTAGTATTTTTCTTTGAGTGTCTTTAAAAATAGAGATTAGCTATTTATTGGAAATAATCTATGTATTTCTATTCTAATACTCCATTGTTAGTATACAGAAATGCAACCAATTTCTGATTGTTAATCTTGAATCCTGTTACTTTGCTGAATTTGTTGATCAGTTTGAGAAGTTTTTGTGTGGAGTCCTTAGGGTTTTCTATATATAATATCATGTCATCTGCATAGAGTGACAACTTTACCTCTTCTTTTCCAAATTGGATACCTTTTTCTTTTTTGTTTTTTTGTCTTATTGCTGTGGCTATGGCTTCCAATACCATATTGAATAAAAGTGGTGAGAGTGGGCATCTTCATCTTGTTTCGGTATTTAGGAGGAAGGCTTTCAGTTTTTCTCCATTGAGTATTATATTTGCTGTGGGTTTGTCATAAATGGCTTTTATTATGTTAAGGTATATTCCCTCTATACCCACTTTAGTAAGCATTTTGATCATGAATGGATGTTGGACTTTGTCAAATGCTTTTTCTGCATCTATTGAGATGATCTTTTTTTTTTTTTTTTTTACTTTTCTTTTGTTTATGTAGGGTCTGACACTGATTTGTGTATTTTGAACCATCCTTGTGAACTTGGGATGAATCCCACTTAGTCATGGTGTGTGATCTTGTTTACATGTTGTAGGATTTGGTTGGCTAAAATTTTGTTGAGAACCATAGTAGACTATAAGCTTACAGTATATATTTATGCTTCTATGAGAGAAAAATCTGACTTGGATAATTAAAATAATACATTGGCTAAGGCTAAAGATTTTGTCCAGGTATTTTTGTAGTGAAATAAATAATGAAGTAGTGATATATGTCTAATTTCATCCAAAAGATATTTGAAAATTAGGAGAATACTTGCATGTAAATGCAGACATTCTCTTTTAACTTTGTTTTAATCTTCTCTGAGGGCCAGATAAGATATCACTTAAAAAATGAATCACAGATTTTTAAAGTCACTTAAATAAAAGCATAAAGAGAAAGTGGTGAAATTGGAGCATAGGTCCTCCAATTTAAATCAGACATTTTAATATATACAAACTATTTAATTGAAGTGGAAAAGCAATGAGATCCTGCTGTATAGCACAGGGAACTATATCCAGTCACTTGTGATGGAACATGATGGAAGATAATGTGAGAAAAATGTATGCATTATATGTGAATATATGACTGGTTCACTTTAATATACAGCAGCAATGACAGAACATTGTAAATCAACTGTAATAGAAAAAAATAAAAACCCTAAAAATAAAGGCTGACTTACCTGGAAATAAAAAATAATAAATAAATATATTAGACATATATATTCTACTTGAATATTTTCCCAGTCTATGGCCATGGAAAGTCTGTGCTATTTGTTTCTCTGTTTCCCACCATTGACATAAGTAGTATATCTAGATGAGAAGGAAACCTAAGTAATATTAATTTCATATTAAGGTCTAAGACTCATAATGGGTCACTGGTTTTGTTTCAGTTATATAATGTTAATATTACTTTTCTCTTAGAAGATGAACCCAGACTTCTATTATTTTACATATCTTTATAAACATAATAAAATTACTATTGCATTTTCTATAGTTGATTATATAATATGTGGATATCATCCAGTCCTTCTAAAGACATGATGATTTAGTCAACCCCACTTAATAAAAGTTTATTCTACTTGTATTAACAAAAAATACTTTAGTTAAAATTGCCACCCAAATATAAGGTTCTGTTTGTGTTACTGTGGTGGTTTTAAGAACATTTATTGATGTTATACTTCAGTAAGGTATCTTGCTGAGTAGTTACTAAAGATAACAGATATATGAAGATTGTGAGGATGACAGAGAAATTGGATTAAATTACAACATGGCTACAAATGCTATCTTGTATAAAGATACAAACTCAGAACAAGTAGACAAATTCTGAAGAGCTAATGCACAACTTAGTGATTATAATAAACAATACTGTATTATGAACATCAAAATTTCTAAGAGAATAAATCTTACATGATAAAATCATAAAAAAGAAATTCTAATTAAGTAGCATGATAGAGGTGTTAGCTAAAGTGATATTCATGTCTCAGTATATAAATGTATCAATTTGACACCTTAAATTTACATAGTTTATATGTCAATTATAGTTCAATTTAAAAGAAAGTTCTGTTAGGAGTATAAGATACAACTAAGCTTTATGGGATGATATGCAACTCAATCTAGAAGGGAGAAGACTTCCCAAAGCCTCACTTTTTCTGTATGGTAAACCTATATAATTAGAAATAATAACCAAGATAGGCACATTTTACTCAATTACCAGGCCAAAAGTTAGTTCAGGCAAATTATAATGAAAATAGAGATATTAAATTTGTTGATACCAGGGGGGAAAAAAAGTGTTTAGAAGCTAACTTTAGACCAATATCATGTGTCTGTGAAAAATCAACATTGTTTTAGAATACTTTGAATGATCCTAGACTTGTAATTTGAGAAAAACAGACACTGATCTTCCTCCCTTGGTGTTGAAAAAAATAGAGATCATTAGAGCTAGCCCAAATTTAAGATCATAATAGTATTAAAAAGAAACTAAAATTGTCAGTGAATCAGGTAGAGAGCTATCTGCTCCAGGGAAAACAGTCTATAATTATCTTTGCCTCTTTATTTTTAATTGATTTACATTGTTTTTTCCATGGTCCTTCAAATTGTACATATTATCTGCTCTTGTAGACTCTAAGGTGTTGAATGAGCTTGCCCCTTTCCAAGATTTAGTAAACCAACTCACCACTTTATCCTCCAACCTATAGTTTGTATGATGACAGTGTAAATGAACAGTTAAATTAATAATCATTTGTAGAGCTCTATTAATTAGTAAAAATTCTGTCTGGACCACCACATTTAGATGTCTTGTATTACTTCTGAAAACAATGATATAAGATGTATTTATTGTTAAGTAAATCTACCATGGAATAGATTGATATTTCTAAGGAATAGTTTTTCTTTTTCATTTTTGTACTGATTAATATTAGTGACATCCATAAGTTGAAGCCAATTATTTACAATTAAAATTCCTATATTATGTGTAGGTATTAAGGGAAAATAAATTACTGCCTACGTTACTCAAAGCTCATTAGCTACCTGATGTTCAGATGTAAACAAGTCTCAAAGGGTATGTTAAAAAATCTCAAAGCTTGAAATAATTTAATCATGTAGATCCTATGGGTGGTTTTATTTTTAGCTAAAAATAAACTTGAGAATGTGAATGTTTAATGCTCAGAAATTCCAGCTCATAATTTACTAAGAAGGAAAATCATGCAGTGTGGCATTACCTAGATCATCTCATAATTGTCCAATATTTTGTTCTCATGTTTATAAGTAGAGAAATGTGTATGTATATATGTATGTTATGATTATTATAAAGTATTTTGATCCCATATAACATAATTATAATTATTTATGTTTATAAATGCAGAATATATGGATATATCATTTTTATTATAATGTAATTATATATTACATAATTATATAAAATATCATAAATTATTATATATATTATTTCTAAGTTGATTAAAGTTGTTAACATAATATCCAAATATCTAAGAAATAGTATCAAAGACTATTTTGCTGAGATATGCAGAATCTGAGATGCTTTAACAATGCTGAGATAATAATTTATAAGAAAGTGTAAAATTGTTCCATGAACAATAATTCTGAGAGAAACCCATTGACTTCCTAGGGTAGGCTGCTTCCAAAGTGATTCTTTTCTTTTTCTATTTATGAGAATAAATGCATTGAGTTGTGGTTTAGCACTTTTACTTTTTCATAATGCTTACTTTGATTATGATTCTGTTTTTGTCACATTTTGATGATGTGACTTTGGACAAGTTGCTCAACACTTATGCATTCCAATTATGCTATTACACCCATCTTCAGCATGATGATTGTTATGTTTAAATACAAGCCTTTGAACTCATAAATGTTTGCCTAATATGTCTTGGGTAAATAGTAATGAATGAAAGAGGAAAGATATTTTCCTTGTAATGAATAGAAAGCAAAGAGCAATGGACTAGAAACCAATTAATAAACACATGATTATAAATTATGATATATTATATAAGGAATTTAATGGACCCCAAAACCATAGGAATGGAAAGAATCTACTTTGAACTATGTGATTAAATATTGCTTCCATGAAGCAAAGATATTTAAGAGGCAAGTGAGGGGACAGGATAAAACAGAATCCCAGAACTGGTCAAATGAATGTGATCTTCATAAAATTCATTATGTCAAGCTCCTGAGGCAATCTGGTGTTTGGAGATTTGGGAGACCTAAGAGAAGTTCAGTTCTCCTATGCTGACTTGAAGGACAGAGAAAAATAACTGAGCAATGGGGTTTTCAGCAGGAATATCTCTTGATCTGATTCATTTTAAAAATATGACTCTAGCTTCAATGTATAAAAGGATAAAAGGGAGTCAAGAGTGGTTGTGACATAGTGATTAAGCTATATTCAAAGGACATATAAAACCTCCCACATACCTCACAATAAACATAGCTGTTATTGTTGAAATACTATTTTATACACAATTATAAATTTGGCATCACTATGATTTGGCTAATAGGTTTCTCGGTCTTTAATCAAAAGTTCAAATTACCTGTAATCTAGTGTCTTGCTTGACCATATCTTCTTTCATCATTCCTCTGTTGATGGATATTTAGGCTACCTCCATATCTTGGCTATTGAAAATATTGCTATGATGAGCATTGGGGTGCATGAATTTTTTGAATTATGGTTTTCTTCAGATACATGCCCAGGAGTGGGATTATTGGAACATATGGTAGTTCTATACTTATTGTTTTATGGAACATCCATACCATTCTCCATAGTGGTTGCACCAATTTACATTCCTACCAAGAGTGTAAATAGGTTCCCTTTTCTCCACACACTCTCCAGCATTTATTGTTTGTATATTTTGATTAATTCCCCCTTAGAACTGCTTTTGCTGTGTCCCAACCCCATAAGTTTTGGATCATCATGTCTTCAGTCATTTGTATCTTGCTATTATTTTTTATTTCCTCTTTTATTTCTTCAGTGATCTATTGGTCATTTAGCAGCATATTCTTTAGCCTCCATATGTTTATGTTTTTCTTGTGATTGATTTCTAGTCTCATAGCATTGTGGTCAGAAAAATGTTTGATATGATTCAATTTTCTTAAATTTATTGAGGCTTTATTTGTGGCCCAAGATGTAATCTATCCTGGAAGAATTCCATGTGCAATTAAAAATAACTTGTATTTTGCAGTGTTTGGATGAAATATTCTACAAATATCAATTAAGGTCTATCTGGTATAATGTGTTCTATAAGGCCTGTGTTTATTGATTTTTCTCTCCAGATGATTTGTCTATTGTTGAAAGCAGAGTATTAAAGTTCCCCACAAATATTGTGTTATTATTTCTCCTTTTATGGCCATTAGCAGTCAACTTAGATATTAAGGTATTCCTATATTAGGTGCATATATATTTATAATTGTTATATTTTCTTCTTGTATTGATCACTTGATTGTTAGGTAGTGTCCCACTTTGTCTCTTGTGACAACTTTTATTTTAGTCTATTTTGTCTGATATGAGTGTTGCTACTACAGCTTTCTTTTGATTTCCATTTGCACTAAATATTTTCTTCCAACCCCTCATTTTCAGTCTGTATGTGTCCCTAGTTCTAAAGTGGGTCTCTTGTAGACAGCTTATAAATGAATCTTGTTTTTGTGTCCATTCTACGTCTTTTGGTTGGAGAATTTAATTCATTTACATTGAAGGCTATTATCAATTTGTATGTATTTATTGCCATTTTCTTAATGGTTTGGGATTTATTTTTGTTGGACATTTTTCTTCTCTTCCTCTATTGTTCTCTTTCTGTGAAGTGATAACTACATTTAGTATTGCATTTGAATTGCTTTTTCTTTTACTCTGAGTGTTTCTATTATAGTTTTTTGATTCGTGCTTTCCACAAAGTTTCATATAACATTCTCTCACTCTGTATGCATGTGTGTGTGTATAGTTATATAGTTTCTGGTCTCTTCATTTCAAATGCATTTTCAATATTCCTCATTCATTCTCTCCTCTTCTCATGATTGCTTATTTTTATATCATATTTGTCTATCAATGATTTCTTACTTTTATTTTATATTTGCATTTATTGGTGAGCTTTCCAATTTGTAATTTTCTAATTTCTAGTTGTGACCTTTCCTTTCAACCAAGAGAATATCCTTTGGTATTTGCCATAAAGCTGGCTTGATGGTGCTGAATTCCATTAGCTTTTGCTTGTCTGCAAAGCTTTCAATTTCTCTGTTAAATCTGAATAAGTCTTGCAGAGTTGAAGCTTTTTCCCCTTCATCACTTTAAATGTAATCGTACCACTCCCTTTGGCAGTTCCTGCTTAAAAAGTTAGCTCTTAACCTTATGGAGGTTCCTTTGTATGTTATTTGTTGCTTTTACTTTGTATTTTTATATTTTTTCCTTGTACTTAATTTTTTTGTTCTGTTTGATTAAAATGTGCCTCAGCATGTTCCTCCTTGACTATATTCTGTATGGGACTCTGTGCTTCCTGGGCTTAAGTTAATGTTCCTTACTCATATTAGGGAAGATTCTGAGTTATTTTTCTCATGCCCTTTCTTTCTCATTGGTACAACAGGTGCCCAGGAGTTCTGCACCACAGCATATCAGCTCTGGCAACAGCTATGTGGCTGTAATGTACCAGCTCTAGTGACAGCCCTGTGGCTTTACTGTACCAGCTCAAGCAGCTCTGTGGCTGCAGTGTATCAGCTCTTTTACCCAGTGAGAAACCAAGCAAGCACTCAGAGAGTTGGAGAATTCAGATTTATTATACTGGCTGGCTCAAAGGAGATCACTCTCCAGAGTCTGAGCCCTGAAAAGGGGTTTCACAAGGCTTTTATGGGCTACCTCTTCTGGGTCCATGCTTGGCAGGCCAGAGTGAGAACTGGCAGAGTAATAGATGTGGGAGCAAGTTTACAGAAGCAGATGTGTGGGGGAGGGGTGGTTGGGGCAGTTGGCTAGACTTTGCTTAGTCATCATGGCCAGGGTCTCTCCTTTCTACCTTTTTATCAGGACACTTTCTCCTACATCATCTCCTTCTGAGCCCCCTATGATGCAAATGTTGGTTTCTTTAATGTTATCTTCATTTCTTTTAATTCTATTTTCTTTATTCTTTCCCATTCTAGTTATTTTCCCTACTCTGTCCTCCACCTCACCTATTCATTCTGTTTCAGTTATTCTGCTATTGATTGCTTTAGCATATTTTCCATTTAAGGTGTATTGTTTATCTTTGCTTTCTGTTTAAATCTTTTTTTTTTTTTTGCTATTTCTTTGGGCCACTCCCACGGCATATGGGGGTTCCCAGGCTAGGGGTTGAATTGGGGCTGTAGCCACTGGCCTACACCAGAGCCACAGCAACACGGGATCTGAGCCACGTCTGCAACCTACACCACAGCTCACAGCAACACCGGATCATTAACCCACTGAAGAAGGGCAGGGACTGAACCTGCAACTTCATGGTTCCTAGTCAGATTCATTAACCACTGTGCCACGACGGGAACTCCTGCTTTCTGTTTAAATCTTGAATCTCTTTGTTAAACATTTCTTGTAACTTCACAATCCATATATCCGTTATTTTTCCTATATCTTGTAACATCTTTATTATCATTATTCTGAATTTTTCCCTCAGGTAGATTTCCTACTCTTCTTCAATTAGTTGTTTTTATGGGAACTAATTTTGTGGGAATTATCTTGTTCCTTTGACTGAACATATTTCTCTGTAATTTCATTTTGCCTAACTTTATATGTTTGTGGTCTCCTTTCTGCAGGGGTTCTAGTTGCTTTTGTTTCTGGTATCTTCCTTCTGGTGGATAAGTTTGGCCCTGGGGCTTGTGTAGGCTTTTTGATTAGAAGGACTTGTGCATTCCCACTCTGGGTAAGTTTTAGTCTTGTCCCTCTTTTGGTTAGGAATATGTCAAGGGGTGTGTTTAAAGGTAGCTGTCCGCTTAAAATGACTTTAGGCAGACTATCCGAATGTGTGTTTGGGAGGCTGTTTTTCATTTGGATACCAGCCACATCTTTCCTCAGTGTCTGCTGGCTTTTATCCCCCTGATATCCAGAACCTGCACTGAGTATTTAGCAGGGCCTCCTGTTTGCTATTTGTTCCTTCCCAGTAAGGGTATGGTCTGCTCCCTAGTATTTAGTGTAGGAGGAATGAGATCTGTTTCTGAGCTGTGTTTCTGATCTGCAGTGTGAGGTAGACAGGTTTGTAGCACTCACACTGGGAGAGGAGCCACTGAGTATTTCTCCACCTGAGTTTTTACCTGTGAGTGTGCTCTGTTGTGTCATCTATTCCTTGTTTTTGTGGCTCACAAAGTACACTGTTGTTGGCAGTGCTCTTGGTGCTGCCTTAACCATGTGTATCTCTATAATTGGCCCTAGTGTCTGTACTGTTTTGTTTTTACTGTGTCAATAGCATAGATCTACTGAGGTCAGGACCCAGACAGATCCTGGGTACACTGTGGGATATAGGGAGGCAGCTCTGACTCTAGCCTGGTCGAAAACCCAGTGTATCTGCCCACAAAGCCCTAAGCTGCTAGGGCTAGACCTGTTTCAACTGTAAGAGCAATCATTGTCCTTTCAAATATTCCACAAGCACTGAATTTATGAGGATGGCAGCAGAGGTGTAAATCTGCAGTTTGTATAAATGGGAGGAGAGATTTCAGTTTTCCTTCATAGTTTCAGGGCCCTTTTAGTATGAGTGCCTGTCACCTGTTTCTTAAATGTGTGCTGACTGTTACCCCCTTGATAGTAGGTGTGCAGATTTGGAAGCTGGTGCTTGGTCCTGGAGTTCGTTGTAGTCATAGCAGCTCATGTACACACCCAGATCATAGATGGAAATAGTGGTGGCTTGTGACTGCTCTAGGAGCTGGATCCTGGCTGGGAATGGAGTCTGAGAGGAAGGTGACAGCAGCTTGTGGGACCCCTCCTAGAACCTTGCAGCAGCCAGAGTTTGTTACCACATCACAGGCCCTTTGGAATTGGATGTGGGTTAAGAGCTCTCCCAGGGATGCAGAGGTAGAAGTCAGCACCTGGTGGCAGGATCCTCAGCAAAGCACAAGCACAAGTGGTCATATTCATGCTCCTAATGATGTGGAGGGAGAGGTTGGGGCCTGGTCAGGGGGACATGGGTCATGACAGCCAATTGTACCCACTCAGGAAGTCAGGACAAGGGGTCAGTGTCTGGTTACAGGGCCCTTGGCAGCAGTGGAGGTGAGATTTGTGCACTTCCAGGGAACAAAGGACAGAAATTGGCCCCAGGTTGTTAGACCCCTAGAATGCAACAGCAACATCAACCCTTTCAATTTGAATTTTCTTCTCCATTCTGCTATCATGAAGATCATTAGTAATATCCTATATTAAAAAATACAGCCATGTCTTCATTCTACTTTATTATTTTTTTTATAATATTCATTTGTGTTGAGATGTAGTTTTCTGTAAGGGATAAGAGCTGATGGGACAATATTCAAAGGCAGATTGCCTGGATTAAAATTCTGATTTCAACAAATTTTTGCAAATTTTACTAGGAGTTATCAAAAATAAATTGCAAGTTAAGTTCTAGTATCTTCATACAAAATTTGGGAAAATAGCACCTATTCATTGACTTATAAAATTAAATAATTCAATAAAGTTATATAACCTAGAACAGTGTTGACTTTTTTATAATTCCTCAATTGGTGCTAACTATTGTTATTATTGATAACAAATATTCTTCATGTTGGCACTGTTCTCTGACAGATTACTTAAGGGTAGTAAATCTTCATGTGACTTCAATATCCCTGTCATTTGCAAGTGATTTGCCTTCCTGAAAAATGTTTTCAAATTTTTAAAGAATAATGAAACTTTGTGGGAATTGGGGTTTCATTTACATCTACTCACTATTGTGTACATTATATTTAATAAGTTGTCTGGCAAATGGTAGGTATCCAGTGTATACTATCAGATATATGAATGAATGAACACTTAAAAAAATACTTAGCCCATAAAACTGCAATAAAATATAAAATAAAAATTTTGGAAATGATTTAAGGAGAGAATAGAGTCACTAATTTATAATAAATGTATTTTATCCACAGATAGTAATAATTATTTTACTGCCCTTCTTAGCTTGGTAAAAAAAATGTCCATTTCTGATAAATTCCTAGGTGGTTTATTTTTTCTTATTTTATTTTTTTCTAACATATATTATTACAATAATTATTTAGATACCATTTTCAGTTAATTTATTATATATGTCATTACTAAATGTATTTTATACATTAACAGTTAATGTACTAAACTTATGATAATTGGGAGTTCACAAATGCATAAGCATAGATTGTCTTTCTCAGAATATTCTAGTTATTAATTGTTACATTGGAGGTATTTATGTGAAATTAAACAACTGTGATAAAAAATAGTAACCAAAGAAAATATTGTATTACCACTTGAAAGTATGTATGAATATGAATCAGGTGAGTTGAAAACTAATATCTAGTTTATTCACAGACTCTCTCCCTCTAACTTTTATAACCATGCCCTTCAGTTGGCTAATTAATGATAATTAATGTTAATTAATAATTATGAATAATAATTAATTATTCATAGTTATTAATAATTATTATAATTAAGGATAATTAATGAAACAGAGACATGGGAAGGTGATTATATCAAAGTGATGTACATTAGTAAGAAAAATCAGATACTGTATAAGAAAAGCATAATAGAAGATATAGAAGATACTATAGGAAGTAAAATTTGGGGTACTATATTGAAAAGTAGCTAATTGTGGGAGAAAAAATTTAAAAATGCAGTATGAATTTTGGAGAGTTTTGGGTGATTTTGAAATAGAGAATAAAGATTTAAGGCAGATTTTCACTTCTGTATATAAGAGATATGTAGATCTAGGAGGGACAGAGGAATAAAAGGAAATATTGACAAGATTAAAAAGTATTTCATTATGATATAAATAGAATCCTCCTTTTGCATTTTTGAGAGCCTTTGGTAAAGTTAAATATTTCCTAATTATTTTAAATTATTGAAATGTGGTGTTTGTGAATGTGATTCTATGCCAAAGCCAGGTTTAAAGCAAGAAAAATACTGGATTTTATTATGTGGACTACATCTTATTTACGGAAACAATACTTTAAGAAAAATAGTGACTGCTCAAGAGTTGAAATATTTGGCAAAATAAAAACAATTAAAACAAAATAAAAGTAACAAAAAAAGAAATTTATTGTAAGTATTTTTAATGTCTCAGTTAAAGATGGACATTTTTCTTCCCTCACACATAAATAAAGTGGAATATAACAAAATGAAGTGACTATCTTAGCAATGACTATATGAAAAGGATCAGGCAAATGTTCTAAACTTGAAAAAAAATTAAAAATGAATAAGTAAATAGGCAAAAATAAATTAGTATTACTTTCCACAGTGGGTTAAACTTAAGAAAATGATTTTTAAATTAAATGATTTTTATCCATAAATTTTATATGGTAGAATAGATTTGAATTATAATAAAAGAGTAATATTTTCTTAGTTTTCCTACTACTCATTGAATTTATTAGAGAAGCACCATCTTCCAACTCTCTTAGAATAACTTAAAATAGCAAGAACATGATACATATTTTTCTCATAGATTTTTTTTTCTCTAGTTACTAAGGCTATTAATTTCCACCTCAGAATGGTTAATTAGGTAAGGGTATTCTCTCTTCTATGAGTCTTTACTGTGATTACACACTGTCATTGTACTTCTCATTATGGAACTACTATATCAGTCTTGAATTTTCCACTAATAATTACTATCTGAATGGTCATTTTAAGTTTGCATGGAAAACAAACATCTGTAGGCTGCTTTGCAAAGTGATTCTAAAGTCCATACTCTCGGATCAACAAGTAGGTCTTTAGTTTTTCACAGCTTTAGTATGAGAAGGAGCAGAAAGAAAAAAAAATCATTAAGTGTTGTTCATAGGCAATCTCTGTGCTTGAACTTGATTGAGCATGAAAACAAGCTTATTTTCCCAGGTGTTTTTGTAATGGTCTGATAATATCACTAGGAAATTCATCAAAGTAGCAGAGTGAAGAAAAATGTTCTTCAGGATTCAGCAGAGTGTGGCTTTACCAAAGTAATTCTCTTTTAAGTCATTTAGTTACATTTGGAAATTTTAAATGATTTTTTTCTTTTTTTTGTTTTTATAAATTATTAGTATGTGTAAGTGGATAAGAAAACATGGAGTCTATGAAACACTGCAACCTTCACTGAAAGCCAACATTTAGGCTTTAGTTTGATATTACTTGTGTCACACTCCCCTTCTTCCACTGAAAGCCTTTTTTCCTAAGATGAAGCCATATTTAAGTTATATCGACATTAATTCTCCTCCACTCTGCCAACTTCCTGATTTCTTAGCTCCTCTCCTGAATCAAAATTCTAGGAGTTTCTGTTGTGTCTCAGTGATAATGAACCCAACAATTATCCATGAGAACATGGGTTTAATCCCTGGTCTCACTTTTTTTTTGTTGTTGTTGTTGTTGTTGCTATTGCTTGGGCTGCTCCCGCGGCATATGGAGGTTCCCAGGCTAGGGGTCGAATCGGAGCTGTAGCCACCGGCCTACGCCAGAGCCACAGCAACGCGGGATCCGAGCCGCGTCTGAAACCTACACCACAGCTCACAGCAACCCGGATCGTTAACCCACTGAGCAAGGGCAGGGACCGAACCCGCAACCTCATGGTTCCTAGTCGGATTCATTAATCACTGCGCCACAACGGGAACTCCTGGTCTCACTTTTTGAGTTAAGGATTCAGTGTTGCTGTGGCTGTGGTGTAGGCCAGCAGCTACAGTTCTTATTGGATCCCTAGCTTGGGAACTTATCTATGCTGAGGGTGTGGCCCTAAAAAGAAAAAAATTCTGTCTCTGCTAGAAAGCATAGCTCGATTATATCACTCTTTTCATAAAGTCCTCCATAGATGAAATCACATAGTATTTTAAGTTTACAAGGTATGAACTGTAATGATTATGTGTTACCCTATGGAGAAAATTATATAAAATACTAATGTAAAATACTAACACAAAAATGAGTAGTGTATAAAAACCTTAAATGGGAAACAAGTGTTCATATATTTTTCTATCTATGAAAAAGAAAAACAAATTCAGTTTGTGTTCAAATATTTCTTAGTTCCTTGGATTGTGTTATTTTGAAAATGACAACTAATGTCAGACTGAAAATTTTGGTCAATTTTTTGGTGTGTGTGTTGCCTATAGATCAAAATATAATTACTGAAATAGATTATATCATGTAGACTATGGAGTGAAAATATAAGGAAGACTAGGATTAAATTCTGAGAAATAAAGAGTTGAATAAATATTTGGCAAAAGAGAAAGAACAGTGGAACCTAATAAAGCATATTTAGCGAGATAAAAAAGAAAAAAGGGACTGTTCTATTGGAGGAAATTTTAATTTTTTCCCAATTTCATCTCTAAGCTTCAGTCAATTAACCAAATATTTTCTTATGTTATCTTCATTTTTCTTTGATCCACTCAACATTTTTATTAAGTTATGAGAAATTAACTTTACTCCCAATTTTCTGAAAATATCACGCAATATTCTTTGATAACTTGCTCTCAAATGTCATAATTTTTTAGCCACATTTCACATAGCCATAATCTAAACTTTTTTAAAAGTTGAATGTGGAGTTAATGTTGTGGCTCAGTAGGTTAAGAACTTGACTAATATCTATGAGGATGTGGGTTTGACCCCTGGCCTCCCTCATTGGGTTAAGGATCTGGTATTGCCATGAGCTGTGGTGTTTGTTGAAGTTGCAGGTTGGATACCATATTTCTGTGGCCCTGGAATAGGCTGGCAGCTACAGCTCTGTTTAGACCCCTAGTCCATGAACTTCCATATGCCACTGGTGTGGCCCTAAAAAAGAAAAAAAAATAAAATAAAGAAATAAAAAATTTGAAAGTGTCTGGTAAAAATATTTTCAAAAGTATGCCAGAGATTGTAAGATCCCCTATAAGGTCTGGAATGTAATAATATCCTGGAGGACAGATGGAACTAAGAGTGAGAAGTACAGGTCATGAAATTCCAACTCTGCCACTTAACCTATAAAATATGACCTGAAGCATAAACTATGCACCTTGATTTCTCATATGAAAAATATAATAATTATACCTTCTACAATGACAACAGGCAATATATGGCAGGTGATGGCACATATTTTGGAAGAAAAATCAGAGATTGGAGATTGGCATTTATGAAATGTCTTTTTAATATTAGGTTTTATGGAAATTAGTGTCTGAATAATGTAGATTACTTAGAGTCATATGTGTGGATTTTCATTAATATATTTTACTCAAAAATATTACATCTTTAAAATATTATATTTTAATGTAATTTATACATCTATATATGTATATTTATTTCTACATGATATGGATATGTAAAAATAGATAATAGATAATTTTATATAGCTGTAATATATTTGTGTGCATAACTATAATTATACAAATAGCACTTTTAGGTACATTAAATCAAAGCTGGTCTATTTATGCTGTAGTTCATTGCAAACTATTAAAGAGAGAGGATAGTGGGAGAATATACTATACTATATACTATACTATACCACTAATTTTGTTCAGAACAAAAACAACCCCAATCAATTTTGCAGGTTGTAATTATGATGATAAATCATACTGGTTTATTCTGTCCATAAAAACCTTCAAATTGAGGATTTGGGGATCCAACTTGGCCTACTCTACTAGAGAACAGAAATACCAAAACTAAGAGAACAAAATCAATATGCTCCAAATCTGATAGTGCCTAAGATCTTTCTTCTTGTGTAGAAGAAATCACATTGACAATCTGAACTATTTGTCTAGAAATGTTTTGATTGCTAGTATACAGTAGATAGACAGTTGCAAACTTTCCAAGTTTCACCAATTGACTAAAGCTTCTTTAATGTTTAAAATAGATTGTATACCAATCTGTTTGGCTTATTTTCACTCATATCAGTCCAGATAATAATGTGCCCCATTTATTTCAATATGCCAGCAATTATCAACCAAAGAATATCTGTAATGAGACCATTACTAATAAAAAAGGCCACGTCCTGTTTTTCTTTCTCTGCTACTTCTAATGCAAAAGAATATTTCACATGTGGTCTGAGAACTCTTTGGACCCAACAAACATTCAAAGACTTGTAGCAGGTGGGAGTACCACCTGTTCATGTCTTATTCCAAAAAAAAAAAAAAAAAAATAATTGTTTTCAGAATCCCCAGCCGTGAATTGTGAATTCAAGAATTACTGAATGCGTGCAAATACTGAGAACAGTTGTTTTTGAAAAACTGAACCTGATAGGGAAAATGATCATTCATAAAGTGTATGTAAAATGAAGGGTTAAAAACCACAACCCTGGAGTTCCTGTCGTGGCGCAATGGTTAACGAATCCGACAAGGAACCATGAGGTTGCGGGTTCAGTCCCTGCCCTTGCTCAGTGGGTTAATGATCTGGCATTGCTGTGAGCTGTGGTGTAGGTTTCAGACGTGGCTCGGATCCCGCGTTGCTGTGGCTCTGGTGTAGGCCGGTGGCTATAGCTCTGATTAGACCCCTAGCCTGGGAACCTCCATATGCTGCTGGAGCAGCCCAAGAAATAGCAAAAAGACCAAAACAAAACAAAACAAAAAAACACAACCCTGAGCAGTAGGCAAAGGATAAAGCCACTTCAGGGGTGTTGATTAGATTCATCAGAAGAAAGGAATCTCAGCAGGTGTGAGATGAGTGTTTTGCTGATGAAGAAACAGTGTAAGTATTCAACTCTGCAACAGAAAACACAAGTTCCTGTTTATTGTCTCTGCAATGTAGACCTTGTTTCAATTAGGGCCTTTCAATGAAGACGCACAATTCTTTCTCCTCAAAATATTATTAAGAAATAGCAGCAATGTATCTGTGTATTTAATTTGATTCGCTTTGAAGACAGGGCAATTTTGCATAGGTAGTCAAAAGAGAAGAAAAATATAACCTCAAATACTAATGAGAGTTTAAGAGATAATCTGTATTTTTTTCTCTGGATAATGTTTAAACTTCTGTTATTGAGCTAACCTAGCCCATAGCTGTCTGTGCATCTCTAAACAAATCAAAATTAATTCAAGATTTTTTTTCTGAGAAACATCCCCTGTAAGCTGTCTTCAAATTCTCCTAGTTAACATGTTAATGCAGACTTTTAGTATAGTTTTATCAGTTTCTTAGCTAGAAAAGAACTGAAGATTTATATGATTTTATCATTAAATCTTCTTGTTCATTCCTAAATATTTACTTGGTTATGTATAAAGATATTTAAATCTGGTTACATGAAATTGTATTTGTGTTTGTGAATTACTTTGTCATCATGCTAATCAATTTAAACCCTGGTATTAATGAGTCATAATGATTTAACACTGAAATTTTAGAAAATATTTTAAAAGCATTATATATATATTTAGAGAAAGTGCAGTCTATACCACAGTGTTATGCTACAAGTTAAATATCTATCTATCTATCATCTATATGTGTGTGGACTTGATATTTGAAATATGCTCTTGTGTTTACCCTTTTCTATTTTACCAGTATCAACATTTACAAAGCAGATGACCTGTATTCAAATAATGTATACTGAGGAATTATGATGAACATTCATATACATATCATTTAATTTACCAAATCTAACTCTGAAAGATAGGAATTACTATCACTCACATCTAGACATTAAAATGACAAAAGGCATCAAATAGTAAAAAAAAAATCCCTGTAATGCTTAGACCTCAAGACATGAAATTAGACTCCTGTCATCTTTAGCAAACTTCTTTCCACATGTTAATCACATTTTTATTACATCTAAGCAAGAGGAATCATTTACTCAATATGGAAGACATATTCCAAAATTCTTTCTAAGGAGTTGTTTCACAATCTACTTTCTAAAAATAGCTGAAGTAAACACTCTTGCTTCAGTCTGTGACTGAGAAATATGACATTGTTTGGCATTTTATGAAAAAGAGTAACTAGATAGAAACTTTTAGTAAGTGGACACAGGAGCAGTTGTGGTTGTCCCCAAGTTCTGAAAATGCCACTAGTTTTGGAGTAGTTCAGTTATAACATTTACTTGAACTGTAAATATCAGATACAGGTAAGTGTTATTCCAAATATTTATTTTGTGTGTGTGTTATGTGTGTGCTGCATTAGCCCATTGTATTGGTATTTTATGTTTCATATATGATTAAATAATTAATAATTAAAAACTTTTAAGTGTTATTGCCAAATGTTTCTTTTTTATGTGTGTTAAGCATTATTCCATCTCATTGGCACTTTTAAAACAATTTAATATGGTTAATAATTAAAAACTTTAAGGTTAAGCCCAGAGAGATCTCCAAAACTCTATTTGAAGTCATCCATTGTAATGTACCTTTTTCATCTAGAAGATAGCTGAGTACCATCTGCTCCCAAACATAGACTTCATGTGCCTGTATTTTCAAATTTGTATAACACAAATATTCTATCAATGACAAACTGTTCTTTTCAATTAAAAGCCTACTACTAAATTTCAGGATTTATAATCTTAGAAGAGAGCTATTAAATTTTAAGAATTCTGTGCTCTTTGTGTAAGCAAATTTGATATAATATTGAAGAATTCATCACAGTTATGTTCATTTCATTGATTTCATCATTGGCCTATGAATTAATAGATTGAAAAATAAAATCTTATGGTGAAGTAACATGAACATAATTAAACCATATAACCTTTTCTATTTTGGGAATGACATTTTGATAAATTGAAACCCTAATTACTTTTAACAAGAAATGATACTGAACAGAAAACATTTTTTTTCTTTTAACATGGAAAGAATGCACTCAACTATTAAAATTTAATTTACAAAAAGACTCCTAGGGGAAGACATTCAATCTTGTAGGGAAACCTAACAGCAAAACTTGTCACTTGATTCTTTAAGAAAACAAGAAAGATAGCTTACCATAAAAAGTACATTGGTGTCACTATAGAAATTTCATTTTTGACATTTTAAAAATTTGACTTATGTACCAAGTTATTGGATAGGATAAAACCAATGAAACTATAATCTTACTTATAATTGCATGTCACTTTTTATAGCTAATTTATGTATTGAGAATATTAAATTTTGATAATACATTCAATATTTTGAATAAAATATTAAAGTAATAACCAAAATAAGAAGTATTTTTAAAAATAATTAAAACCTTTATTGAAAATATTGGACATATCATGATCATAATATATAGTGGGCAGTTTTTAGTTTGTGACCTTGGGTTAGTCTGCTTCTTCTGTAAAATTTTAGGATTAGATATCTTCTAAGTCTGAAATTAATTATAAATGAATAAATGAATAATAAATAATAATAAATGAATAATAAATGTATTAAATGCCAAAAATACATTACTTATTTTATAACTTTTATAATCTGCATAAGATCTCTAAGATTTAAGTATTATTATAAATCACATTATATGGAAAATGAATGGGTAATTTAGGATTTCTTATCTTAACCAAGGTTTCCACAATCTTGGGTCTTGAAAATATGTTCAGTACATTTCAAAGTATAAAAACAAAAGGATTTAACTGAAAACAAATCTGTTTTTTTTTTTTAATTTTCTAAGTATAAACCTTAAAAATATAGACAGCAGAAGAAGACAATCTTCATGTTTCTTGTTTTTCTTTCCAATTATACATTTTAGGGGCAAAATTTTTGTTACATTAAAGCAGTAATTTCTCCCCAATTGAACTGATTAAATTAAATTTTCTTTATTAACTTGTATGTCCTTGACAATGGATTATTCCCCCCGCTTAGAATTTAAGTACATTTACTTCAAACTGTTATTAATAGGCATGAATTCAGAAGTAAAGACTAATTTTCATTATTAAAATATAAAGACTAGAGTGTGCTTATTAAGCTTGGACATCACACTAATGACCTACATACATGGATATTTATTCATATACCTTACCTTTGGTATTGACATACCAAAGGTATGTCAATACCAACTAACTGAACCATTTTTTTTTTAAAGTAAAAAAAATGGTTTGACCTCTAACTGAACCATTTTTTTTTTAAAGTAAAGTTTTGGGGACAAACCTCATCCATTTGTTTATATTTGTTTATGTCTGCTTTCCTACTACAGAGAACCTATGATTATGAAATCTGAATATTTACCATCTGACCATTTATAGAAAAAGTTTGTTGACTCTTGCTTTGTATAGTAAAATCTTTTAGCCCAATGAGGGGGTCCTTAATCTAGTTTCCATGAAAGAGGATCATGTATGAAATCTAAGGTGTATAATAAGGAAAACATTGAATCTTTATTTACTTATAACTGAGATTTTGCATTATCTTCAATTATGAATGAAAGCAAAAATCAAAATTGTATTAGCTGTGTTTTGAATATTTTTTATTTTAATATAAACAATAAAAATAAAAAATATTTTATAACATAATTATTGCAGATATATTTTAAAATCCATTAATAGTTGTCATTTTTCCCAAATTAGACTCTGCAAAACATCTTTAGTGTGTTACTAAACAAACACATGCAACATCAAACCTTGTTTGTAAATCTGTCAGTAATTAAATCTTTTATAATTCATTTTCTCATATTTTTTATACTTGTTGTATTTAAATAACTTATTTGGAGAAGTGTTTCATAGGTTTTACCAGAATCTTATAGTGGCCTATAGCAAAAAATAAATAAAGAAATAAAACAAAAAAAAAGAACTACTGCTGCAATATACAAACAAACTTTTGATGTATCACATAAAGTGTATTTATATTAGATAACAGGTATCATATATTAGATAACAGGTATCATAAGTTATCACCAATTGTTAATTTTATATTTCATAGAAGTTGGATATTTGTGTGTGCTAAATTAGCACTGAATATAACTTGAATATTCCATAAATAAGGAAACAGCTAACCAATACTTCTGGTTTGAATATAAATGAGAAGTGTATCCAAATTGGGAGAGAAGAGTTAAAGTTGACACTCCATGCAGAAGACATGGTACTATATGTAGAAAACCCTAAGGATTCCACCCAAAATCTACTTGAACTGATCAACAAATATAGCAATGTAGCAGGATACAAGATTAAAATTCAGGAACTGGCTGTGTTTCTGTATATTAACAATGAAATACTAGAAAAGGAATATATAAAAAATTACCTTTTAAGATCACACCTCCAAAAATTAAATACCTAGAAATAAATCTGACTAAGGAGATGAAAGAATTAAACACTGGGAACTATGAGACATTAATCAAGGAAATTAAAATGATTCAAATAAATGGAAAGATATCCTATGCTCCTGGATTGGAACAATTAATATTGTTAAAATTGCCATACCACCCAAGCAATCTATATAGTGATCCCTATCAACTTAACTATGACATTACTCACAAAACTAGAACAAACAATCTGAAAATTTATATGGAACCATAGAAGACTGAGAATTTCCAAGGAAATCCATAGGGGGGAAAGAAAAAGCAGGAGGCATAATTCTCTCAGACTTCAGATAATATTACAAAGGGGCAGAAATCAAGATTGTTTGGTGCTGGCACAAAAACAGACAGATGGACTAATGGAACAGAATAGAGAACCCAGAAATAAACCAATATACCTGCAATCAGTTACACTTCAACAATGGAGGCAAGGATATAGAATGAGAAAAGACAATGCCTTCAGCAAGTAATTGTGGGAAAAGTGGACAGCTCCACGAAAATCAATGAAACTAGAACATATTCTTAGACCATGCAAAAAAATGAATTCAAAATGACTGTAAAAACTTAAACATAAGACAAGATACCATCAAACTATTAGAAGAAAACATAGGCAAAACGTGCTCTGACATCAACTGTACCAATGTTTTCTTAGGTTGGCTGCCAAGGCTAAAAACAATAATAAACAAATCATAACTAATCAAACTTACATGCTTTTGCACAGCAAAGAAAAGCACTTTAAAAAAAAAAGACAGTCTATGGAATGGGAGAAAATTGTTGCAAACAATGCAGCTACAAGGGCTTAATCTCCAAAATATACAAACAATGCATAAAACTCAACAGAAAAAAAAAAGGAAGAAAAATGGGCAGAGCACCTAAATAGACAGTTCTCCAAAGACTAGTATCCATAAGGTTTGATCCTTGGCCTTTCTCAATGAGTTAAGGATCCAGCATTATAGTGAACTATGGTGTAGGTCACAGATGCAGCTCAAAACTGGCATTGCTGTGGCTGTGGCATAGGCCGGGGCTACATCTCCTATTCAAACCCTAGTCTTAGAACCTCCATATGCTTCAGGTTTGGTCCTAAAAAAATATATAAATAAATAAATAAAAACTTAACAATAAAAAATTGGAGTTACTATCATGGCTCAGTGGTTCATGAATCTGATTAGGAACCATGAGGTTGCGGGTTACATCCCTGGCCTTGCTCAGTGGGTTAAGGATCCAGCATTGTCATGAGCTGTGGTGAAGGTTGCAGATATGGCTGGGATCCCACAGTGCTGTGGCTGTAGTGAAGCCTGGCAACTACAGCTGTGATTAGACCCCTAGCCTTGGAACATCTATATGCCCTGGGTATGGCCTTAGAAAATACAAATAAATTAAATAAATAAATAAATAAATAAATAAATAAATAAATAAATAAATAAATAAAATTAAAAATAAATTTCATCATTCTTTGTTTAATTTATCTCATTTCTTAACAACTATATAAATATTGCCATCTGCTGGGATAAATCCCATGACTTTCTCCTTTATAACCCATTCAATACCCTTAATTAACCTAATTAGTTTAATGTTTTTATTACTACCTATAAGATCCATTGTGAGGAAGCTGAGATCACTCAAAGTTAGCCATTATATTTCCCTGTGTCATATTTTTTTTTCTGTTTTTCCCCCGCACTCACAGCATATGAAAATTCATAAGCCAGGGATTGCATCTGAGCTGCAGCTGTGACCTACACCACAGCTGTGGCAATGACAGGTCCTTAACCTGTTGCACCAGGCCCATCAGAGAGACAGTGCAGATCATAAACCCACTGTGGCACAGAGGGAATTTCTGTATCTACTTTTTTACTTGATCCTTCTACAGGTAAAAATAAAGCAGCTGCTTATATGAGCGCTCTCTAAAATTTTACCACCTTAAACGGTTTTTCTTTTTCAAAATAAAGGATTCACATTTTATTAATCTGAGGTAGGAGGTAGTCAAATCCCTGATCTGAGAACAGCTGGGACTTTATAAGGCCAAGTAAACTGGACCGTGTTTCTCTTTGACACTTCAAGGAAAAAGTTGAGGGAGCTGAGCTCTGCTGGAGAAGAGCAATAAAGATTGTTAGAACAGTGGGGAAAAAGAGATAGAGGCTGGAGCAATGAGACTGCAAGTGGAGTTTGTTGACCAGTAGAGTGGTCAGGAACTCTGATTAGGTGAGACTCAGGCTTCCCTACCATAGGGGTGTGATTGGTTTTTTTATAGAGAGAGGTCATTTTTTGAGCTATGTAGTCTGTGGCCTTGGGGCTATCTTTGTCTTTAGGAACTCTTCTGTTTCATGGGCCTGTTTGATAAGGAGTCTGTGTCCTTTTAGGCCTTGTTTCATTGTCCACCTAAGAAAGATGACCACTTCAATCACTCCTCGGATCAAGGAAAGCTCCCAAATTCACAGGCACAGTAATGAAATGGAGTTTTAACTAAAGAACAACCCCCCCCCTTAGCTAAGAAGGCAGCTGCAAGCCTTTCCAGCTTCACTATGCCACCCTTCTTGTAATAATGTAACAACTCTGTGCTCTCTGTCCAAGCCAGCAGCCCTGCTAATTAGGTACCTAGCATTACTTATCAGTTCTGCTTCTGTAACCTTGCTTGCTCAGTTTCTTAAGGAGGAACGCTGTCTGCTTGGGGATGGGGGAGGTCTGGGATGCTTACATGGGAAAATCAAGACCTTGTAGTGTATAAAAGTTACTGAGAACAAAGACCTGGTGCTCAGACTCTGGAGGTGACTCCTCTGAGCCTGCACCGGTGCTGAATAAACCTTGCTTTTCCATATCTCCGAGTGCTGTTTGTCTCCTTCCGTTGCCACAGTTTTTGTGGTTTCTGCAAAATTTTGGTGCATTGGCCGGGAAGCCGACAACCGAGGTGGCCTCTTGTGCCACCGTTGTCGGGGAACCGGGGGAGGCCATGGTCGCCGGCCTGGTGACAGGTGGATAGCACGCGCCGGCCATTTGGCTGGATCCAGACCCTCACTCGGGCGTGGCCTTGGCCCACACCACTTCCCAAACAGACTCAGAAGGAGAGTGGAAACAGGTTCCTGGACAGGAGGTCAGACTGGTGAGTGCCCCGGGGACATCTGCCCAAGTCAGGACCCGCCATATGGCGGAAGGAGAGACTGATCACCTCTCAGTGACCAAAGGGTCACTCAGGTCAGGGTTTGCTCCCTTGGGATTGGGAGGCTTGTCAATTCTGGTGTGTGTGTGTGTGTGAGTGACTGGAGAGAACGAGAGCCTGTGCTACACCGTCCTTGGACTACGGAGCCAGAGTGAGTCCTAACCTGCAGTTCCGTGGCGACCTCATACGGCTTATGGTGGCCCTCTTCAGGGGGATCCTGACATTGGGGTTTATACAGTCCCACCTATGCTAAGAGGCGCCTGAAATATCTCCTCCGGGGGAGCAGTCAGGTGGATGAAGTGATTGTTACCTGAGGCCTTGTCCTCACTGTTTGTCCTGTGTCACCATCACAGGGTGGGACTTTACACAATGGGTAAATCGGCTTCCACGCCCACTGTCTTAGAGTGTATGGTTAAGAATTTTAAGAAAGTATTTTTGAGAGATTATGGTGTTAAGCTGAGTCCTGGAAAACTGTGTACCCTCCGTACACTAGAGTGGTCCTCCTTTGGTGTTGGCTGGCCTCCAGAAGCTACCTTAGATGTGTTCACAGTTACAGCAGTATATAATGTTATAACAGGAGACCCTGGACACCCAGACCAATTTCCATATATTGATCAATGATTGGAAATTGCCTATTTGAGGTCCCCATGGGTTCGGTTCTACACCACAGACCAGGGACAGTGTAGGGTGCTAGTAGCCCAGTCCAAGAAGAAAACTTTGTCTCAAAAGAAGTTGCCACCTATTTATCAAGGGGAACCTGATGACTTGCCCCCTATGCCACCACCTTATGTGCTGCCGGCCCCACCTCCAGGAGCCAAAGGTCCCCAGATGCCAGATAGCCCACCGCCTTCTGTTTCTCCTCCTCCTTCTGCTTCCGAAGTTCCCAAGGCAATATCACCCCCGCAGCCAGATTCCCCAGAACCTATGAGCAGATGTCTCCATTCAGCTCAGGGAGCAGCCACTCCAGCATTACAAATGCCCTTACAGGAGACATGGGGACCACAGCAAGTCCCCCCCAATGGGAGCATATAAGAGGGGGGATGTTTTTATTATTACCAGCCCTTTTCCACTGCAGATCTCCTCAACTGGAAACACCATACTCCCTCATATTCTGAAAAGCCTCAGGCGCTGATTGATCTCTTAGAATTCATTTTCCAGACACACTGTCCCACCTGGATAGACTGCCGGCAACTCCTTTTTACTCTATTTGACACTGAAGAGCGCTGGTGAATTGTAACAGAAGCCCAAAAATGACTTCAGGCCAATGCGGGGGGTTGAGCAGACTTGGCAAACTGGGTGAGGGAAGCCTTCCCAGAAGAAAACCCCCACTGGGACTATAACACTGAGGAATGGAAACATAATCTAGAGAGGTACCGGCAGGCCTTCCTACAGAGGGCAAAAGCTGGGGCTAAAAAGCCCACTAATATAGCTAAGATCAGTGAGAATACTACAAGAGCCAAATGAAAGCCCAGCCAAATTCTATGAGAGACTATGTGAGGCTTTCCGAACCTACACCCCTTTTGATCCTGAGGCCCCTGAGAACCAACAGATGATAAATGCTGCCTTTGTGGGACAAACCCAATCAGATATCCATAAAAAGCTACAGAAATTAGAAGGCTTTACAGGAGAGAACACCACTAAACTGTTGGAAATAGCCAACAAGGTTTTTATTAACCGAGACCAGGTGGCCGGCCGTGATGCAGAAAAGAGAATGAGACAAAAAGTGACTCTTCTGGCAGCTGCCCTGTCAAAACTGGTGCCCCCAGTGGGACCACCCCATTGGGGACAAGGCACAAGGCCAGGGAAAAGGAGTCCCCTGGAACATGACCAATGTGCTTACTGCAAAGAAAAGGGACATTGGAAAAATGAATGCCCCAACCGTCCTGAGAAAAAGACCAAGGCCCCACCTAGCCAGTACTGACCTGAGCCATTCAGCACCAACCTGATCAGCCTAGCTGAGTCTGATTAGGGGGGACCAGGCTCTCTCCAACTGGGCCCCCAAGAGCCTATGGTCAGAATTCAAGTAGGGGGCCGCCCCATAGACTTTATGGTTGACACAGGTGCCGAACTTTCTGTGGTTACACAACCTGTGGCTCCCCTCTCAGGGAGAGAAACCACCATTGTTGGGGCCACAGGTAACCAAACCCACAGGCCCTTCAGCGGTGCTCGACCATGTCAGTTAGGAGGCCATGAAGTAATACATGAATTTCTTTACCTGCCTGACTGCCCAGTCCCCCTGATGGGAAGAAACCTGCTGGCTAAAATGGGGGCACAGATTTCCTTTTCTACTGATGGATCGGCCCAACTTAAATTGACAGAACCCCCCTCTCCTTTAATCATGGATCTTGCTGTATAAAGGGAAGAGGAATGGTGCTTGTACTCTCCCCCTTCAGAAATGGGGACCATTCCCCCAGAACTAGAGACTAAATACCCATTGGTTTGGGCTGAAGGAAACCCACCAGGACTGGCAAAACACCACGCTCCTGTCTTAATTGATCTAAAACCCGGAGCTCAACCGGTAAAGCTATGGCAATACTCAATTCCCAGAAAAGCTCGACTGGGAATCCAGGTACACCTGGATAGGCTGCTTCAGCATGGACTGTTAATAAAATGTCAGTCCCCTTGGAACACCCCTTTACTGCCCATGAAAAAACCGGGAACACAGGACTACTGCCCAGTACAGGACTTGAGAGCCATAAATGAAGCAACAGTCACATTACACCCATCCGTCCCTAACCCATATACCCTGCTAGGGCTGATCCCCTCCACTGCTAAGTGGTTTACTTACCTGGACTTAAAAGATGCTTTTTTCTGCTTGGGTGGCACCTGCCAGTCAGCCCTTGTTTGCTTTTGAATGGGAGAATCCACATACAGGGACAAAGGAACAGCTCACCTGGACTAGACTCCCACAAGGATTCAAAAACTCTCCCACTCTTTTTAGCAGTGCCTTAGCTGCTGACCTGGCTGAATTTCCTGGACAAAAACTGGGCTGTGTTTTGCTACAGTATGTTGATGACCTCTTACTAGCTGGCACCACGGAGGCTCAGTGCCTAGAGGGAACAAGAGCTCTCCTTTCCCTACTGATGGAGGCAGGGTATCGGGTATCAAAGAAAAAGGCACAAGTCTGCAAAAAACAAGTCAAGTATCTGGGCTTCAACATCATGCAGGGCCGATGAATGCTGGGACTGAAAGAAAGCAGGCAGTTTGTGCCATTCCTGTCCCTGCCACCTGCTGGAAGGTTCATGAGTTCCTAGGGGCAGCAGGATTCTGCCGGATATGGATCCCTGGGTTTTCAGACCTGGCCAGGCCTCTGTATGAGGCTCTAAAAGGGGAAGAAAAGGCTCCCCTTAAATGGGGACCAAGCCAGGAGACAGCATTTCAGACAATCAAAACTAAACTCACTGAGGCTCCAGCCTTGGGACTTCCTGATGTAACCAGAGAATTTATCCTTTTTGTTCATGAGAAAAATGGGATGGCTTTGGGAGTCTTAACTTAAGAATTTGGGCCTTGGCAGAGGCCAGTGGCATATCTGTCTAAACAAATTGACTCAGTTGCTGCCGGATGGCCTCCCTACCTCCAAGCGCTGGCAGCTACCACCTTGTTGGTAAGAGAAGCTGACAAGTTGACCCTGGGACAAAACCTCAATGTTAAAGTCCCACACTCAGTTGTAACCCTAATGGATATCAGGGGCCACCATTGGCTCACACATGCACGAATGACTCAATATCAAGGGTTACTATGTGAAAATCCACGGGTAAAACTGGAGGTTGTACGAACTCTGAACCCAGCCACTTTTCTGCCAGATGAAGCGGGGCCGCCAGACCATAACTGCCTGGAGGTACTAGATGAGGTATTTTCCAGCAGGCCTGACTTGACTGATAAACCACTCCAAAATCCTGACCTGGTTTTATATACTGATGGCAGCAGCTTTATGGAGGATGGAAAAAGGATGGCAGGATATGCTGTGGTATCTGACTTAAAAGTGATAGAAGCAGAGGTGCTTCCTCAAGGCTGGTCAGCACAGAGAGCAGAATTATGGGCCTTAATCAGAGCACTGGAACTCAGCCAAGACTAGCGAGTTAATATCTATACCGGCTCACGATATGCCTTTGCAACTTTACATGTCCATGGAGCCTTATATAAAGAAAGAGGGCTCCTCACTGCTGAAGGGAAAGGAATTAAAAACCAGGCTGAAGTCTTAAAGCTTCTAGAGGCAGTATGGGAACCTAAAGAAGTTGCAGTTATCCACTGTAAAGGCCACCAAAAGGGGGATGACCCAGTGACAAAAGGAAACGGTAGTGCTGATGCAGTTGCCAGACAGGCAGCCGGGGGACAATAGCCAGACAAACCTAAGGTCTTGCTGCCCCAGAAGTGCCAGCTGTCCCCAAATATTCTCCAGAGGAAGAAAAATGGATAAGGGAGGAAGGAGGAACTAAAACTAAAATGGGGAGGTGGGTCACACAGGACCACCAAGTTTACATTCCAGAAAAGCTAGCCTACAAACTAGTCCGCCAAGAACATGAGCTAACCCACATGGGCAAAACTGCCTTAGAAACCTTACTGGGCTGGTACTATCTCATTGCTCATCTTCCTGCACTCTGCTCCTCTGTCTCCCAAAGATGCATAACCTGTTTACAGAATAATGCCCGCCCGCCAGGGGCCCCACAGACCAGCTGGGGCGCAGCACTGCAGACTGTCCCCATTTGAGGATATGGAAGTGGACTTTACTGAGGTCACCCCTAGTAAGGGGTACAAATATTTACTACTTTTTATGTGTACTTTTTCAGGATGGGTAGAGACCTTCCCTACCCGAACTGAAAAGGCAAGGGAAGTAACCAAGGCACTCCTGAGAGACATTATTCCCAGATATGGAATGCCTCTGACCATCGGGGTCAGATAATAGACCAGCATTTGTGGCTGAAACAGTACAACAGGTGGCAAAAGCTTTACAGATCTGATGGAAACTACATTCTGCATATCGCCCTCAAAGTTCAGGGAAAGTATAATGCATGAACCGAACCCTTAAACAGACCCTGGCAAAGTTATGTCAGGGGTCGACCTGCTGTCCCGGCCGACCCGGACCCGGGTCCGAGCTGACACGGCGTCGACCAACTGTCCCGTCAGACGCGGTCCCGGCTCCGAGAGGTCGCGTGTCGACCACCTGTCCCGGCCGACCTGGCCCAGGTCCGAAAGTCCGAGGGTGGGCGGGGTTGACCTGCTACCCTGGCCGACTCGGTCCCGGGTCCGATCTGACGCGTGCTTCACCAGCTGTCCTGCCTGCTCGGACCCGGGTCCGAGGAGCTGCGCGGTCGACCAGATATCCAGCACACTCGGTCCCGGCTCCCGGATGACACGGGGTCGACCAGCGGTCGCGGCCGACTCGAACCTGAGTCCGACGAGGTGTGGGGTCGACCAGCTGTCTCAGCCGACTCGGACCCGTGTCCAAGGAGCGGTGGGGTCGACCAGATTTCCCAACCGACGTGGTCCCGGGTCTGAGCTGAGGAGAAATCAAACAGGTATCCCGGCCCCCTCGGTCCCGGGTCCAGCCTGCTGCGGGTTCGAGCATTCGTCCCGGCCGAATCGGACACGGGTCCGAGGAGCTGGGGGGTCGACCAGCTCTCCCGGCTGACTCGTTCCCGTTTCCGATCTGACGCGGCGTCGACCAGATATCCCGGCCAATTCAGACTCGGGTCCAAGGAGCTCTGTTGTCCCCAAGCTACCCTGGCCGACTCGGTCCCGGGTCCCCTCTGACGCGTGGTCGACCTGCCGTCCCGGGCAAATCGGCCCGTGCTCCAAGGAGCTGTGGGGTCGACCAGCTCTCGGGCCGATTCGGTCCCAGGTCCGAGGTGACGTGGGGTGGACCAGCTGTCCTGGCCGAATCGAACCCGGATCCGAGCGGCCGTGTGTTCGACCAGCTGTGCGGGCTGAATCAGACCCGAGTCTGAGGAGCTGAGGGGTGGACCAGCTACCCTGGCCGACTCGGTCCTGGGTCCCATCGGACACGTGGCCCACCGGCTGTCCCGGCCGTCTCAGAGCCGGGTCTGAGGCGCTGGGCTCTCCACCAGCTATCCCTGCCCCCTCGGCCCCGGGTCCAGGCTGACCCAGTGTCGACCAGCTGTCCCGACCGACCCGGAACCGGGTCCGAGGAGACGAGGAGTCGACCAGCTCTCCCAGCTGACACGGCCCCGGGTCCGAGCTGACGCAGGGTCGACCACCCGTCCCGGCCGACAGGACCCCGGGTCCGAGGGTTCGAGGGGGGGGCGGGTGGACCAACTGACACGGCCAAGTCGGACCTCGGTCTAGGGAGCCGTGGGGTGGACCAGCTATCCCGGCCCTCTCGGTCCTGGATCCGAGCGGACACAGGGTCGACCAGCTGTGCCGGCCGACTCGGACCTGGTTCCGAGGAGCCGTGGGGTCGTCCAGCTCTCCGACCGACTTGGTCCCGGGCCTGCGCTGACTCGGAATCGCCCAGCTATCCCGGCCCACTCGGTCCCGGGGCCGAGCTGCCATGGGTTCGACCAGTGGTCCTGGCCGAATCGGACACGGGTCCGAGCAGCTGAGTGTTCGACCAGCTTCACTGGCCGACTCGGGCCCGGGTCCGTTCTGACGCGTGGTTCACCAGCTGTCCCTGCAGTCTCGGACCCGGGTCCGAGGAGCTATGGGGTCGACCAGCTCTCCTGGCCGACTGGGTCCCGGGTCCGAGCTGACGCGGGGTCGACCAGCTGTCCCGGCCGACCCGGACCCGGGTCCGAGCTGACACGGCGTCGACCAACTGTCCCGTCAGATGCGGTCCCGGCTCCGAGAGGTCACATGTCCACCACCTGTCCCGGCCGACCTGGCCCCGGGTGCGAAAGTCCAAGGGTGGGCGGGGTTGACCTGCTACCCTGGCCGACTCGGTCCCGGGTCCCATCTGACGCGTGCTTCACCAGCTGTCCTGCCTGCTCGGACCCGGGTCCGAGGAGCTGCGCGGTCGACCAGATATCCAAGACACTCGGTCCCCGCTCCCGGATGACGCGGGTCGACCAGCTGTCACGGCCGACTCGAACCTGAGTCCGACGAGGTGTGGGGTCGACCA
>NW_025927367.1:0-24986 GCF_016906955.1 Phacochoerus africanus
GTCCCCAGGCCCTTTCCTGGGGACTAACCTCTGGAGCCGAGGTCTAGGTGCCCAGCCCCCACCCAGGCGTCCCCCGGCCCTTTCTCTGCGACCAACCCTTGGAGGCGAGGTCTCGGTGCCCAGCCCCCACCCAGGCGTCTCAATTTTTGGTGACTGTGCCCGTAGTTCAGATGGTCCGTTCGGTTCTTGATCGGCTTTTCCGTACTCCAACTTACTGCTACACTCTTCTCTGCATCTGGAGATTCCTCCGGGTTCGTTTCATCTTTCCCCCGTGTAGGTGACTTTTCAGGGTGCGGGATCCCTTTCTCCTCCGCAGTTCCTTTTCGGGAGCGCCTGTTCGGCTCGGATTCACCTTCTCTCACTCCCCTCTTTTCTCTCGTTCTGCCCCGTAACGTCACGAACTTCTTGCTGTTATTGGAGTTTCCTCTGCCAGCGATTGGTTGCTGTTCTGTGCGAGTCATTTATTCTGTAGATGTGCTTTTTTTGTTGTGTTTGTGGGAGAGGGCGAGCGTGTCCCCCTACTCCTCCGCCATCTTGTCCTCTCCTCATTAGAATTTTTAAAGTTTTCTTTTGTTCCTTAGAAATGTCTGGGTTTTTTTTTTTTTTTTTTTGAGGGGGGAGTGTTGTTCTATTTGCTCACCTTGATTTTCCTCTTGCTAACTGTTGGATTTCCTAAAAAAATCTGATGATTTGTGGTTGTCTGTCCACATTAATGAATGAGGGGCTCGGCTGATAAACATAGAAAGATGAGATGGGTTTTCCCTGTCGGTTGGTTGGTCTGTTTCTCTGAAGTCCTTTCCTGTACGTGGGAAAGCTGTCTGTAGCTTCTGTTTGGCACATCGAATGGTAGGTTTGCCCTGGGGTGACCTCGGATGGCGGTTAAGGACCTGCAACTCTGGAACCAGACTCTGCATTCAATCTCAGTTTTAATATTTACCAGCTTTAGTGAACTTAAGCAAGTAACTTAAAATTTCTGTGTCCCAGCTTCTTCATCTCTTAGATGATGATAATAATGGTACCCAGTAAGAATGAAATGAATTAGCAATTTATGTATAGAATTAAGGGAAGTACCAACATACATTATGAGAAGGCATGGGGTGTTAAGAGTAGTCAGATAAGCTGGTAACACTTTCAAATATGAAAATAAAAGGACTGTATCAGGAGCAGAGCAAGTGGCAGCAGTGCCTTATCCTTTTTTTTTTTTTTTTCTGACAAGAGTCTTTTAATAACATGCTATTTATAAAATAAAGCCAAATGACATAAGTCTGAAAATAAAAGAGGCAAGGTACACCAAGCAAGGTTAACCGATAGATATAACATCATACCTGATTCAGACCAAGGAAAATTTAAGGTGGCACATAATTCTGTATTTTCCAGACTTCTTTTTAAAATAAATCATTCAATCTAGCATCTCTAAATTTATCTAAATATTCCTTAGGGGAAGAAAAAAATGGTAAATAGCTTAAGTTTACAAAAATATAAATAACTAAAGGTATATAGGATCCCCTCCTATCTTGAGAAAATTAGCTTATAAAGCAATATTTTGCAGAATTTTTTTTTAAAGGTCAAAAAGACATAACATTCTTCTCCAAGAAGTGCCTTACCTTTTATCCTCCGTTGCTTCCACACAATGTTAAGTTTGGAGTTTCTTTGGTCTTTTTTTTCTTCTCTCTTAAGCATAAAGATTCAAAGCAGCTTTCCCCTCAAGCAAACAATGTAATATTTTCACAGAAAGCATTTTCTGGGCTTATGTTGGGGACAAATGCTAGACACATCTTCTCCTGTTTGATGCCTGTGGGAGAAAGTTATCACCCAATCAAGCTATTATTACCCTGATTATAGCCAACACTGGGCTTTCTTCTTTAGCTGCTAATTCTGAGTTTGAGTTCTTTCAAGCCTAGGAGGGAAATGAGCTCCTGCATTTTGTTGGCCATATTCTAAATTTTGACTTCCTCTGCTTCAGTTTCTCAGCCAATATAATCTTGTCCAATTATAGATTGCTCCAAAGAATCACCTTCTCTGATGTGCAAATAAGAGCTCTTTTTGTTTTTATGGTTGTTTATGATTATTCACACTTACATGTCCTTTGTAATGTTTCAGTTAACAGGGTAAAGGGGGGGGGAAACACATGTCCTGTTTGACATCTTTAGCCAAATTTATAAAGATATAAATTTAGGAAAATATATAAATTTAGGCTAAAAAATTTCTTCTCAAGAACAAAAATAACATTTTGATAATTATAAGACTTTTTTCAATTTAGACTAATACTCCTTCCCAAAATAAATGTGCTTATTTTTTTCTTTGTAATTTCCTTTTCGCCATAAGTGTGATTTGAAGACTTACCTTTTTGCAGTCATTAGAATAAAGTGTGAGAAATTATGCAATCTCAAAACAATTTATAATTATGAAAATAATATCTAACAAAGAAAAAATGTCTAGATATAATGGGAAATATTGTGATTGAAAAAGTGAGCTCTTATCTGTGATCCGCTTCATTCTCTAAAGAAGAGATTTTCACTGTAGAATGATTATAACTGGAGATATTAGGAGAAAAATAAAACATCTTGAATTTCAACCCCACAACAGAGGGGCCTCAATTCCTATATAAGATAAAATTAACAAATATTTGGTACTAATATAAATAAACCTTTTGGTTGACCATTGAAGATCGTAAAGATGCAGACAGTGGAGTGAGAGTGAGTGTGAGCAAAGTGAATTTTGCGTTTCTGTTTTATATATGTGGTTAGCAAATCTTATACCTGAATCTTAGCAGTGAGTCAGTGGTATCAGGGTACCATCTCCTTGTCAGATTGCCTTGTGGTAAAAATGGGTCTATTTCTCTTGAGGTTTGTTCACGCTTTACGAGTCAAAAATAGATATGGCATGCATTTCCAGATATACTGGAAATTATCAAATATGATGTAGGTAGCAGGAAGACACACACACAAACGCATCCTCATTACCCCATACTTTGCCTGTCGTGAATAATAATACAGAAGTTAGCTTGATATTATTACGGAGAAAGAACTACGTAATACCCAGGAGACATATTCTTTTACATGCCCCTCCCTCTAGCACATCCGCATTGCCATTTCAAAACAAAAGCATCACTCCTATGAATAATTCAAGTGAGATTAATTAATATTTTTAAGTGAGTTAATTGACTCTTTCTGGTTGCAAAGGAGTAATGCTGCTAGACAAGCATAATATAGATTCGGTCAGCTGTGGGACATTTTTCCATTAGCCCTGTCAAAATGGAAACTTGGCCACTGAAGATTCTCTCTTTCTCCAGCTCTTTAAACAATAGGCATTGACCTTTAGAAGCAAAGACTAAGTGGGGGTTGGATGCATGAAAAGAAACCAAAATGAATTTAACAAAAACACTTCCAATTGTGCTAGAGGTGGAATTTTCATGTCTCTATTCCATGGTTATGGTCAAGTGATTTAAGTGAGCTTTACAAAAAATAAACAAAATGCCAATATCCCCACATTATCCAAATAGGTAGAAAAAGAATTCCAGATGGTACTGGTTATGGTGCTATTTCAGGCTATTAAGGCAAACACAAGAGTGGAAGAAGGACATTTTTGCCAAGGAAGCAAGCACATTAAATTGATAAAGATTTCTGAATTGCATAGGTACAAAATTAGGTTTCAAAAACTTTGTAGTTTGTATGCCTGAAATCCAAAATGAAAGAGAAAGAGTATTGTTTTTGAGACAGTGCTTTCCCCCATAACTCAAGGCAAATTCGGTGTTCTTAAAACTCGGTAGTGTTTATTTTGCTCTAATAAAATACGTTCTCATTCACTGATGCCTTTCACATAAACAGCTTTCTCTGGGTAATGAGAAGTGGAGAAGAGGGAGTCAGATGAAGAAAGATAGGAAGTCCGAAGAAATATTTGACAATTTTTCAAGAGGTAGGTATGGTCCTTCACTTTGTGCATGTGTGCGCGCGCACACACACACACACACACACACACACACACACACACACACACAGATGTCTTACTGTCCAACAGTACAGAATACACAACCTTTTCTTTATTTTCTCTTTCCCTCCATCCTTCCTCCATTCAAAATAAAATAATTATTCCTAGAAGAAAAATTTTTATTTAGGTCGATTAGTCCTTTGTATCCTCTATTCAAGGAACTGCACAGGAAGCCAGAAAAAAATATTCTAAATGAACAGTTCTAGGAAATATGCTATTTTGTGTGGGTATGTGTGTTTTGAAGGCATCCTGTTTGTGTGAAGTGTAAAGCAAGCCCTGCATCTTCCCACTTCTGCTGACAAGTTAGTAGTAACTCTTAACAGAGCAAATGTTCTGCTGATGTCTGAGGAATCTAAAAGAGATTGACATTTTGCTCTGGGTAAAAAGGAGACTGTGGATTATTTTTCTTATTTTGTGTCAGCATGTCTTGGAGCAATCCACTTAGTGTGGGGTTCATGTCTTTAATTGCTTGAGATAGAACATCTGTGGTTGTCTATCATATTTTATCATACACACTGCTTTCAATCACAGGAGAGAATTACACATAGTAAAGGTTTTTCAGTGGACAGACTATAAAAAAATCAACATCCCACATTCTGACATAGCATTTCTTGGAACTCATTAAACCTACCTATGCAAGAGGTGCATCCTTAGATAGAGTTGCACTGGAGTTATTATCTGGTTTTGCCAGTAATATTTTTTAAAAAGCCATAATAATAGCTCATATTTACTGAGAAAGGCTTGTGTCAAGCCTTGTGTAAAGTGTTTCAAATGCATCATTTCACTTAGTCTTCAAATACACCATTTGGGGCAGGTATCATTATATTGCCCTTTCCTAATGATAGAACAGATACAGTGTGGTTAGTGATTTGCCTAAGTTCAGGTAGCCAGTAACCAACAGAGCCAGGGGCTTGCACCTAGAAGCATCTCTTCTGAATGTCTGCATCCTAAATCCTTGCATAATGTTATGTTGTAAATGTTGGACAGTTTACGTGACATGTTCCTCTGAAAACCACTCTAATTTTTTTAAATAAGTTTTCATTGATGAGTTCCCTCCTTGGGGGATTTTGCTGTCTCAATAAAACCCCAAACCATATTGAGTCATCACCACAGAGTGACTTCCGAATCTCTAAGAAAGTGATGGCATTTGAAGAGCAATCTGAGAAAGGACTGAGTAACTATGTATCAGTAACAGGAGGTAAAGCTGTTTTCTTCCCATAAAAACTGATAAGAGATAATAAAAAAAGTTACCCCATATAAATGGAGTGAGACAAAATAAAAAGAAGCATCAGATAACCATTTCATAAAGTGCCATATTTCAAAATGGTAACAAAACTAATGTTCCATCAAAATTCTGTGTCATATCTTCTTTTATGGCATTTCCATGACATATGTTTATTTAGAGATTAAATATAAGCTTTTGTAAAGGGTTTATTATAGGCTTGTGGAAAGGGTCTATGTGTTTTTTATATAGTTAATATCTCTTTGTATGTTTTGCCTGTAAATGACAACTCTATGTGTTGGTGTATGTGCTCAACACAGTGAACTAGGGTCAGGGTAGAGACTTACCTTTAGTTATATGTAAGCTATGTTATATATGTAGGAGATTACATATGTTTCAGAACACTATATGTTAACGGTGCAGTAGGTGTGTTTGCTTTAGCTATGCTTATATGTTATATTGCATACATATATTTAAGATGTGTCCATCTTTTGCTCCAAGACTATGCTGACACTTGAATCCTTTCTTCTGGCCCTGGTCCTTTCACACTGCATGTGTTTACATGCAAAATCTTTCAACTTCCAACAAAGCTAGTAAATTATAATGCTCACCAGATCTTAGTGTCTCTGACATTGTCTGCTTTTGCAGCCGAGGAGCTCAGAATAGCAGTAATTTGCTAACTCCCTGTGTTTGGCTCACAAACAGACTGTTTGGCAGGGATGAGTGGAGTTGAGCAGGGGTGGGAGCTGCTGTGGAGAAAGCCCTGAGGGAAGAGCCCTGCTTCCATTATAGGCTTCAGGATGTGCGAAACTAGTCATTACACTGGGTGCACACTGTATATTTAGTTTAGGCAGCACCTTCCTTCTTTGAGACAGAATTTCCCTTTCTGTTTTAAGAGCATGAGTTCACAATGAACCTTCGTGTAATCTTAGAGCAAGGACTGCTGGGCCGAATGGCTGCATTTTATCAAGTAGGCAGAACAGTACCAGCAGAATCTGAAGCAGTGTGTCATCTGAGGAATCTCTGGTTTTAATGGAAATAACTGGAAATAATAAAGTCTAACCTTCTAGAGTATGAATCGAAAGGAAAATTCAGCACACTTAAGTCACAGAATTGGTTTTCAGATATTTGTCACTGCAAAGGTGAAAGCAATGGACCTCTGAGCTCCTTTTATTACTAATTCTTAACACTCGAAAGCCTGCCCTATGTTTTGATTGCTTTATGCTCTTTTATACTTTTTCATTCCTTAGAGTAATCCTGAGGCTTAGCTATATTTTTCCCATTTTAATGGGACATTAACTGGGACTTAGAGTAATTGAGTAATTTGTCCAAGGCTGTAGAGTTTTAAAAGTTGTGTTGGCGAGATCCTGAACTAAACGTGTTAGATGCCAAACTCTATAGTCTGTTTATTATGTCACTTTATTTCATTGCTAGAAACAGCAGACTATTTATGAACTGGGCTAGTTGCTCGATTTTCCTATTAAAATCTTCCTTGTGTCTTTCTTTTGAAAGATACACTTCGTGAATGTGCTTTCGATAAATGCCTTACATTTTTGATGACGCATGTACCATACTTTTATAATGAAATAACCTGACCTTATTTAAACCATACATGTAATGGTTTTACATGGGTAATGGAAGCCCAGCTTTTCTAGCTTATATCATGTAAAGCTATGGCATTGTTTCCAGTATTTTAAAAACTGACACCTTAAGGACAAATGTTAATGCAACATTTGGAAATAACTGGTATTATATAGACATGATTTATATTTCGTTATATGAACTTGATAGATTTTAACATCTTTTGTGTTATGTACTGGTCTGCTTACCAGCTCAAAGACAGAAGGAACACAGTGGTAGAAGAAAAATAAAAGGACAATTTGACCCTGAAACTTTGTGACCAAAAGAAATAATGAGAACAAATTCACAAGTGAAACTATTTTCAAATGTCATCCTGATGGTGAAAGTTTCCTCTAGTGAGATTTAACTGATACTATGTTCTGTTCTTCAATTTTTTTTTATTTCTCTTCATTTTGCTTTTATTAAGACTCACAGTTTCAATGGGAGTTGAGACAGTCTGCTTTGCTATCACTCTCCCTTTTCTTAAGACAGGTAGCCTATTATGCAGATTGCTGTGATCTTCAAAAGAAGAAAATGAAAACCAAGAAAGAGAATGTGGGGAAGGCATTAAGGGACTGGGAGAGTTCTGTGAACGAGGTAAATTGTGACAGAAAAAGAATCAGAGTCAAATGCTCAGGGTTATTCTTGTAAGATTAGTTCTTTGGTTGTGGAAATGTGCATTTCTTATCCTGCAAATTGCACAAGTACAAAAGAAATAGACGCTTGGCCTCTCGATGTGACAAGAATCTCGGAAAACATTACCCCTTTGAGAATGCCAGGCAAAATTATTAATATTAAAAGTAAACTTTTTCTGAATCTAAGTTTGTGCTTTTATTAATACTGAAATGTCACCCCCATTCCCTTGGAAATTCATCTTGTCTTGCAAAATCCTGCTACCAGGCTACAGCCCCCAGGGTGACACTTCCCTAATTTCTACTCTCTGCTTCCAGTCTACTTCTACCCGACAGAATTAATTACAACTTCTTTTTCCTTCTCACAGGATGCAACTAGCCCTTCCATTGACTATTATTTAACTCTGCCTTGTGTTATAGTTAGTTGTGGATTTGTTCTCTGTGTTTAAAGTGTAGAGTCCTTGAAATGATCTTTTCACCCAAGTCCATTCACCCATTAACCTTATGTGCCTGGCATAAAGTGGTTGTACAGTTTTTAACTTGAACCTGAATAAAATTACCATCCCCAGCTAAATCGCAGGCCATTTTTACAGAGCCTAGACTGAAGTACAGAACTGAGATTATTTAACAAATCTGGGTGTTAAACTTCTATGTTCCCATGTGGCCAAAGCCATCCCGTAAGTTCCTGCTGAGTCCACTTCAAAAGCTGCCTGGGAAGCTTTTTAGCAATCCAGATCCATGGACCTCAGATTTCTCAATAGCTTCTGATGCCTGCATTTTCAGTAAGATTCCCCTATTGCTATTGAGGCACAGTCAGGTTTGGCAATCACTGGTTACAGGTAAAGAAGGATAAAGTATTGTAAAAAATATACAAGATAAATTCATTTATTTATTCAGGTATTGTATATTGATCTCTAATGGCACATAGGGAACAAAAGAGTGTTTATTCTTGCCTCCTCCATGAAGATGTAAGTTGCATGAGAGCAGTGAACTTCTTTGTGTTGTTGACTTCTAAAAGTCAATGCCCAGCACAGAGATAATGCAGCCCCATCTTGATTTGTCTCTCTTGATTCCCATCAGTGGCAAGAATTATTTTTCCTGGTCAAGAGCTGATCATATAATCCCCTGCCTATAAGCCTAAATCTCCTTTTCTTATGCAGAGTGGCTTCCATACCACATTTTAATAGGCATCGAAATAAGTGATGGGGCTTAAAATTATATTATTTTATGGGTCTCCCAACAGAGATTCATTTCCATTTGATCTTGGCTGGACACAAGCAGGGCAGCTCTGCAAGTGCTGCTTAATCACAGCCAGCACTGAAAATATTCACTTCAATTTAAAAAAAGGAGTCAAAATATCCCGATATGGTTCTTGGGATACTTCAAAATTGGACCTTAATTATTGTCCAGGTTCTTTCTCATAAGACATTAAACTCTGTGCCTGAATCTGATTAGACTTCTTGCATATTCCCAAACAAGAAATAACCTTCATTCTATCTCAGAATTAGAGACAATTCCCATTTCCAGGGTGCTCTTCTATCTCATCGCCTGTATTCAATAAAGTTGTAATTTGGGCTCAAGATCTGGCAGTAGAGGTACCCATGCTATGGTCGACTAAAAAATACACAACCTGAAATTCGAGAGTTAAATTTTATTTGGGGTGAGGGGTGAAATTAGGACGTAAGCCCAGGAGACAGCATCACAGGAGAAGGAAGGAGCTAAGATATGTAGGATTTTTTTCAACAAAGTTCATGGAGCAGGAACAAAAGAGGCCTGGTTCACTGAAATCGTGTCTTTGATATGCACCTCCTCCATCAGGGCCAGTATCCTGAGTTTTCACAGCCTGCAGGACTTACCAGCTCTCACCCTTGAAGGTGAATGCATTTACAGATGACTTTTTTTTTTTTTTTGTCTCTTTACCTTTTCTAGGGCCGCTTCCCACGGCAGCTCATGGTAACGCCGGATCCTTAACCCACTGAGCAAGGCCAGGGATCAAACCCGCAACATCATGGTTCCTAGTCAGATTCATTAACCACTGTGCCATGATGGGAACTCTCATTCTTTTATTCTTAACTATAGACTTGAGGTGGTTTTTAAGACAGCTCTGAAACACCAACCAAAGAGGCAAGGGGGCATATCAGGATATGATAAAGGGGAAGGGGAAGTGCATGCAGCCATACTCACATCTTACAAAAGTTTGCTGCTGATGTCCTGAAGATTATTGCTAGTCACAAGGAGCAGACATCACCATGAAGGATTTTCATGTTTTTCTAGATAAAAATATCTGACTATCTGGAGGCTTGTTCTTCCAGTTTTCCCAGAGCACAGAGGGCCTCATTCCTGGTCTACACACTGAGCTCCTCTCAGGGTTTGTAGCTGCAGTGGCTCATGTTTTACTCCAGGTAGAGGCTGATGGCAAGTGCCAAACTTCGGTTCACACTATAAGGCCACTTGCTTCCTGTAGAATTGATTACCTTCTTTGCTATGCTCCCCCAGAGATTTTACTTCTTGTAGCAACCCTGTCATGATATTATAATGTTTTTTGGCCTCTCCCATTTAAAGATTGTGAACTTATTGGAGCATATCTACATTCATATTGACACATGATTCATTTTTATATCGCTCTTTTTGAATACTAATGTGCACATGATAAATGTTCAATAAATGTTGAATTTCATTAAAGATGTTTTACAATCAAGGGCATGTGTATACTTAATAAGATAGTTGACATTATAAGTGCTAATTATAAGTCTATAATAATAATTAGCAGTAAGTTTGTGAGTGCTAAACAAATGGAACTTAATTACAATTGTGTGCATATTTTAAAAATAATAGTTTTATAATTTTTGCATCGATTCTCCAAGTAATAGCTTTATTTCTCTAGTTAATGTCTTCAATTCCCCTTTATCAGTTAGTTGAGAGAGCAAGAACACCCATATGTAGCTTAAATCCTCTATTACCATGTATTTGCATAAAATCAATTAAATTAGAGGTGAGGTTTTTTTTTTTTTTTGGCTTTTTCCTTTTTAGGGCCGCACCTGAGGCATATGGAGGCTCCCAGGCTAGTGGTCTAATCAGAGCTATTGCTGCTGGCCTACACCAGAGCCACAGCAATGCCAATCTGAGCTGCATCTGCCACCTACACCACAGCTCACAGCAATGCCAATACTTAACCCACTGAGCAAGGCCAGCGATGGAACCCGCAACCTCACAGTTCCTGGTTGGATCCGTTTCCACTCTGCCAAGACGGGAACTCTGAGGTGAGTTTATTTTTAAATACTTTAGTTGGCACTTTACAGTGGTTGTTAAAAATATTTCTGAATAGACAAGATGGTGGAGGAGTAGGGGAACATGCTCGCCCTCTCCCACAAACACAACAACAAAAAAGCACATCTACAGAATAAATGACTCGCACAGAACAGCAACCAATCGCTGGCAGAGGAACCTAAACTCCAATAACGGCAAGAAGTTCGTGACGTTACGGGGCAGAACGGGAGAAAAGAGGAGAGTGAGAGAAGGTGAATCCGAGCAGGACGGGCGCTCCCGAAAGGGAACTGCGGAGGAGAAAAGGATCCTGCACCCTGGAAGGTCACCTACTGGGGGGAAAGACCAAACGAACCGGAGGAATCTCCAGATGCAGAGAAGAGCGTAGCAGTAAGTTGGAGTACGGAAAAGCCGATCAAGAACCGAACGGACCATCTGAACTACGGGCACAGTCACCAAAAATTGAGACGCCTGGGTGGGGGCTGGGCACCGCGGCCTCGGCTCCAAAGGTTAGTCCCCGAGAAAGGGCCTGGGGGACGCCTGGGTGGGGGCTGGGCACGGAGACCTCGCCTCCAGAGGTTAGTCCTCCAAGAAAAGGCCGGGGGGACGCCTGGATAGGGGCTGGGCACCGAGACCTCTCCTCCGAGGGTTGGTCGCAGAGAAAGGGCCTGGGGACGCCTGGGGGGGGCTAGGCACCGAGACCTCGGCTACAGAGGTTAGTCCCCAGAAAAGGGCCTGGGGACGCCTGGGGGGGGCTGGGCACCAAGACATGGGCTCCAGAGGTTAGTCCCTGAGAACGGGCTGGGGGGGTGGGGCGGAGCGGAGACTGCTTGGGAGACTAGAAAACAAAGCTGTCACAGACGAAGGGAGCAATACTCTAGGGGCGGGGAAGTGGAAAGCCGCATCAGAGGGAACCTGGGAGAAGAGCCTGGTCTGCGCCCGTGCTGGGGAGGGGAGAGAAGAAGGGGTGGGTCCCCATATAATACTCCCCATGCCACAGCAAGCTTACAGGCCCACTAGCTAGCAGAAAGCTGTGCTTCCCGGTGCATCCCCTCCCCCCCACCCCCGCCACCCTCTATGCTCTTGCCTGACCTGGGGCTGCCTGCCATCCTGGAGGGCTGGCCTCAACAATTGCCTGAAGCCTACCACCGCAGGGGCTGTCCCTGCACAGGCCTGCTTGCCCTTTGGAGGGGCTACACTTCCGCAGAGCAGCACCAAACACCACCAGCCCCCGAGAAAAGGCATGCCGCCCAGAAAAGCTAGAACAAGCCTAGCCAGGCCGTGAATAGATCTGCCTAATTCTCCGGACGATTTTTCTGAGTCAGGCTGCCCCGGGGAGGAGCCTCTTCGGTTTCCAACGGCCCTGCTACCCGCCCAAGCCCCCAGGGGGTGCCGAGCCCTAGTGGATCAGCTGCATAGGACTGCCAGCTCCAGGCAGGACCCCCTGCAGCCCAGAAAAGCTGCAACAAGCCTGGCCGAGCCGGGAAAAGATCTCAGACGGTCTTTCTGAGTTGGGCTGCCCTGGGGAGGAGCCTCTTGGGTTTTCAGCTGCTCTGCTAGCCACCCAAGCCCTCAGGGGGTGCCCCACTCCCGAGGAATAGCTGCTCAGCACCACCAGCCCCCTGGAGGGGCCCCTGCAGCCCAGAAAAGCTGCAACAAGCTTGGCCAGACTGTGAAAACATCTGCCTACATTCTCAGGCTAGCCTTCTGAGTTGGGCTGCCCCAGGGAAGAGCCTCTTAGGTTCTCAGTGACCCAGATAGCTGCTCCAGCCCCCAGGGGGTGCTGCAGTCCTGAGGAACAGCTGCCCAACACCGCCAACCCCCTGCAAGAACCCCCCAGCCTAAAGACACCAGAGCAAGCTCTGCCCGACCAAGTGAAATCTGCTACCATCGTGGTGTGGACCTCCCAGTCCTGTCTGCCCTCAGGAAGTCCTCCTTTGCTTCAAAGAAACACTGTTAGCCCCATCAACACTCCAGAAAAGCCACACTGCCTCAAAAAAGATTGACCAACAACGCCAGCCCTCAGGAAACATTCCACGGCAGTGACAAGGCAAACACTGCCCGATCATGGAGAGTACAACTCCCTCAGGAGAAAGAAAACAACAAGCAAGATGAAGAAGCAGAGAAACCACCCCCAGTCAAACCAACAGGAGAACTCACCTAAAACAGTCAACAATGAAACAGATCTCTGCAGTCTGACAGACCTGGAGTTCAAAAGAGAAGTAGTGAAAATACTGAAGGAATTAAGAGAAGATATGAACAGTAATGCAGATACCCTCAGAAAGGCACTAGAACATATAAGGAGGAGCCAAGAAAAACTAGAACATTCATTTGCAGAGATGCAAACGGAACTAAGGGCAGTAAAAACCAGAATGAATAATGCAGAAGAACGAATCAGTGATATGGAAGATAGAATAATGGAAATCACCCAATCAGGTCAGCAGACAGAAAACCGAATCCAAAAACTGGAAAGCAATATAAGAGACCTATGGGATAATATAAAGTGGGCCAATCTACGCATAATAGGAATTCCAGAAGGAGTAGAAAAAGATAAGGGGATGGAAAATATATTTGAAGAAATTATCGCTGGAAACTTCCCAAATCTAAAGGATGCTGGGTTCAAGATACAAGAAGCACAGAGGGCCCCAAACAAACTGAACCCAAATAGACCCACACAAGACACATCATAATAAAAATGGCAAAAGTTAGTGATAAAGAGAGGATCCTAAAGGCAGCAAGAGAAAAGCAGGATGTTACCTACAAGGGTACCCCCATAAGAATATCAGCTGATTTCTCTACAGAAACACTACAGGCCAGGAGGGAATGGCAAGAGATATTTAAAGTGCTAAAAGAAAAAATTTGCAACCTAGAATACTCTATCCAGCAAGAATATCATTTAAAATAGAAGGGGAAATAAAATTTTTTTTCCAACAAACAAAAACTTAAAGAATACAGCAACACAAAACCCAGGTTAAAGGAAATATTGAAAGGGCTTCTCTAAACCAAAAGAAAGGAAGGAAAGGGAAGAAAAAAGAAAAGAAAAAAAAAGAAGAAGAAGAAGAAGAGGAAGAACTAGGACTGAGGAAACCACAATCAGAGAGCGGAAATGGAAAGATATTCCATGTTCCTGGATTGGGAAAATCAATATTGTAAAAATGGCCATACTACCCAAAGCAATCTGCAGATTCAATGCAATCCCTATCAAATTACCCAGGACATTTTTCACAGAACTAGAATAAACAATCCAAACATTTATATGGAACCACAAAAGACCCAGAATCGCCAAAGCAATCCTGAGAAACAAAAACCAAGCAGGAGGCATAACTCTCCCAGACTTCAAGAAATACTACAAAGCCACAGTCATCCAAACAGTGTGGTACTGGTATCAAAACAGACAGACAGACCAATGGAACAGAACAGAGAACCCGGAAAATAACCCTGACACCTATGGTCAATTCATCTTTGACAAGGGAGGCAAGGAACCTAAAATGGGAAAGAGAAAGTCTATTCAGCAAGGCATTGCTGGGAAACCTGGACAGCTGCATGCAAAGGAGTGAAACTAGAACACACCCCTCACACCATGCACACAATACACTCCAAATGGCTGAAAGACTTAAATATACGACAGGACACCATCAAACTCCTAGAAGAAAACATAGGCAAACACTCTCTGACCATCAACATCATGAAGATTGTCCTCAGGTCAGTCTCCCAAAGCAATCGAAATTAGAGCAAAAATAAACCCATGGGACCTCATCAAACTGAAAAGCTTTGCACAGCAAAGGAACCCAAAAGAAAACAAAAGACAACTTATAGAATGGGAGAAAATTGTTTCAAATGATGCAACCGACAAGGGCTTAATCTCTAGAATATATAAGCAACTTATACAACCCACAGCAAAAAAGCCAACCAATCAATGGAAAAATGGGCAAAAGACCTGAATAGACATTTCTCCAAAGAAGATATACAGATGGCCAGCAAACACATGAAAAATGCTCAACATCGCTGGTTATAAGAGAAATGCAAATCAAAACTACCATGAGATACCACCTCACACCAGTCAGAATGGCCATCATTAATAAATCCACAAATAACAAGTGCTGGAGGGGGTGGGAGAAAGGGAACCCTCCTGCACTGTTGGTGGGAATGTCAACTGGAACAGCCACTATGGAGAACAGTTTGGAGATACCTTAGAAATCTATCCATAGAACTTCCATAGGACCCCGCAATCCCACTCTTGGGCATCTATCCGGACAAAACTCTACTTAAAAGAGACACGTGCACCCGCATGTTCATTGCAGCACTATTCACAATAGCCAGGACATGGAAACAACCCAAATGTCCATCGACAGAGGATTGGATTTGGAAGAGGTGGTATATATACACAATGGAATACTACTCAGCCATAAAAAAGAACGAAATAATTCCATTTGCAGCAACTGGATGGAGCTAGAGACTCTCATACTGAGTGAAATGAGCCAGAAAGACAAAGACAAATACCATATGATATCACTTATAACTGGAATCTAATATCCAGCACAAGTGAACATCTCCTTAGAAAAGAAAATCATGGACTTGGAGAAAAGACTTGTGGCTGCCTGATGGGAGGGGGAGGGAGTGGGAGGGATGGGGAGTTTGGGCTTATCAGACACAACTTAGAATAGATATACAAGGTGATCCTGCTGAATAGCATTGAGAACTTTGTTTGGATACTCATGTTGCAACAGAAGAAGGGTGGGGGGAAAATGTAATTGTAATGTACAGTGGAAAAATAAAAAAAAATATTTCTGAATAAATTGTTAATCTGGAACTATGTCTAAACCATGATACACCAGGTGGTTACAAAGAGAAAAATCAGTGAAATACTTTAAGCTTTAAAATATTTAAAATATTTAAAAGTGTAACTTTTCACTATGGTAGTGTTTTGCAAAAAAATGTAGTTTAAGATGACTTATAACAGTCAAAACTATTTTTGGTCATTTTCAAAGTGGGAAGAGGACTCCTACAGTAGAGCTTATTAAAAAGTAATGGAGGGAGTTCCTGTCGTGGCGCAGTGGTTAACGAATCCGACTAGGAACCATGAGGTTGCGGGTTCGGTCCCTGCCCTTGCTCAGTGGGTTAACGATCCGGCGTTGCCGTGAGCTGTGGTGTGGGTTGCAGACGCGGCTCTGGCTGCAGCGTAGGCCGGTGGCTACAGCTCCGATTGGACCCCTAGCCTGGGAACCTCCATATGCGGCAGGAGCGGCCCAAAGAAATAGCAAAAAAAAAAAAAAAAGTAATGGAAATAGATTATACAAATTATTTTATATTAGATATCTTTTGAGGTAATTTAAATGTTTTCTACAATGGCAAGGGCTCTGTTTGTTATAGAGATATCGTTTATAATTCTAGTAAAATTGCACTTAAATATACACCATTGCCATGTTTAGTTCCTCTGAAGCATTGTTTGAAACAAATTTCATTTAATTTTACATCATTTAAGATCACTACCTTTTAAAGCATTATTTATCAATATTAATGCTGAGAATGACCATAATGATCACTCTGTGTATCTCACTCATTTTATAAAAGAGGATATTGATACCAAGGAGATTGGGCGACTCACCAAAGATCATACAGAAAATGAGCGGCAGATCCGGGATTGGAACTGGGGATCCTAGTGATTCATGTAGTGCTCTTTCATTAACCTAAGCTGTCTTTTGCTTCTATTTCCCTTTTCATGGCAAAAGCCATTGTCCTGATTGGAACTCAAACCCCATGCATGACTAGTGTTTTGCTATTCTGTGGCTTCAGCATTACCTTGAAACTCCCTGCACAAGCATCAAATCTTGATTTATAATCTTTTTGTTCACTTCGAGTTTATGTTTGGAAGGGGGGTTGTCTGGAAACACATTTTAGCCGAGATTACCTGTAAGAGTGTGCTTGGAAGGGTGTTTCACATTTTACATCATGCATATCAGTATTTTTTACATATTTTGGAGCAGCAGCTACTGTATTACTTTTAGAATAAAAATAGTTAAAAAGATAAACATCAAAAAATGTATTCTTCTTGTGTAACCCTCATCATTCTTGGTGGTTCCCTGGGCTAATTTTTGTAATACATGAACTCAAGGAAGAAGTTCTTTTAGGAACTCATGGAAGCAGTCAGAATTTAGCAAGTTTTTCTTTGCCTTTGCACTGCATTTTGTTGCCCCAAATCACAAGTACTCCATTAACTATGTAATCTTTCTTCTAAATTTTCAACATCTTTCTCTTGGTGGGTTCTTTCTACTCAACTTGCAAACATAATTTTTTTTCCCTCATTCTAGAATAATTAAACAAAACCAAGCACCGATTCCATTTTGTATCTACCTCTATACGGTTTCCCTGTGGATCTAACATTACTTGTCTGTCACTCACTCTGTTACTACATTTATATTTTTATATTCTTAGAACATGCACTAATACCTAGCCCATAGTGGGCAAGCAGGAAATAGTTCAGAAGTACTCTCTCATGGAACTTAGATTATTTGATCTCTCGTTCAGCCCTTCTGCTAATTAACCTGTACTTGCATGTAAACAAAAGCAGTGTTGCAATTAACTAGAAACTTTCCCATAAAATAAGCCAACTTTTCAGATGAGTTCTCTGCATTTGAATTTAAAATAGAAAAGAGCAATTTCAGACCTCCTATGAAGTATGAGATACCCTTATAGGATCATACACCTTCCCTTATCAAAAATTATCAAACTGAAATTAAAAATGTTTCATAAAACCCTTTGTTAATATCGCTCTCTCCATGTGGAATGAGAGCTTTATGTGGATATGCTTATGTTGTTTAATGCTCTTTCTAGAATCTAGCAGTTTCCCCAGGCCCCCTGAAAGCTCCCCGAGCAAAATACTCTGCCCGGCAAATAGGAGGAGATTAACAATGACCTCTTGAATGAACATCCTGAGAAGGTTTAGTAGCTCACAATAATTAAATTAAAAATTAAATTTAGGAGGGGATATTCAGTATTTTGGCAATTAGCTGATTAAATGTTGCACAATTTAAAAAATATTTCTGACCATTATTATGAAGTGAAAACATCTTACCTTTGAAATTGATTTATGTAAGAATATATTAATGTATTTTAATAAGTTTTGTTGATGCATTAGTAGATAATTTCAAATATCCAAAAGCTATCATGTGGATGCTTTTTTCAAGGGGATTGTGTAAGCTTTTTCTTTCTTCATTTATTAGAGTTAAAACTCTAAAAGCTCCTGAATGACAGCCATTATTTCCTTATGCCTTAGAAAAAGTTAGTATTTTATGTTGGAGTATATAGCGTGCACTACTCAGGGTGGGAAATAAATAATATTGCTATGTTTTTTGAGTTGCATTTAGCCATGAAAACTGCAAGATTTACTCCGAACTTATAAATTAGAACAAAGAACTTGACTTCCTGTTTTCAGGACTAGTCTTTGCATTTGTCATGGCAATCTATCTCATTTCATATGGATCTGTGAGCTTGTAACAGTGAAAGTATACCTCTTTGCTTTAGGAAATATCTTACTGCACTTTGGTCAGGATTTCTGTGATGTTCTATTAAACAGAAGAGTGTACAGACATAGTATTTCATGTTTTGAAAGCTGTAGAAAGAGACAGAATTCGTGAGGGGCAGGGTTTTAGAGAAGAGAGAGAGGCTCAGAGAGGTAACACCCAAATCTGCATCCAGTTTTCTTGAGAATTTGTCAGAATATTAAGCTGCCTGTACTTAAAAAGGACATTTTTGAAGTAGAGCAGAAAATAGCGTTTGCAATAAACAATATTCTGGAGTTCACCTGGTTTTTGGAGACACTACCCTTATTAATGGCAGAGAGAAGAGATTTTACTGAAGATAATTGATAGCTCCAAAAGGCCATGCTTTTGTAACAGGGTTACTTTATTAGAGATGATTTAACAAAACCTAAAAACAATCCTTGGGGGATCAAGCTAATATATCACCAAATTTTCTGGCAGAACAAATATTCAAATTCTTTAAAGGAAGACCCAAAAATGCAAGCAATGCAGCATTCATAGAGTTCAGAAAACAATAAAAGTTACTAGACATGCAAAGCAGCAGGAAAAAGTAATCTATCAATAGGAGAAGAAAAGCAGTTACTAGAATTTGCTGGAGAAACAGCAAGGATGTGAGGATTATCAGAGATAGATTTAAAACAATTATAAAATTTTAAAGATACTTAGAGTAAAATATAACATGATGTATATACAGATGGGAAATCTCAGCAGGGATGTAGAATTTGTAAGACAAAAAAACAAAAACAAAAATACTTGGATATACTAGAACTGAAAAATTAAGGTATTAAATAAAAATATTACTGAGTTGACTTAATAGAATGTTTGATTCTGCAGAAGAATCAAGTGATTTTGAAGACCCAAGTGCCAGAGAGTATACAGGGAATATCTATACTTTCCTTTCAATTTTACTGTGTGTATCTAAAACTGATTTAAAATAAGGAAGCCTTAAAAATGAATAATACAAAAGATGGTATAAACAAGGAAAAATTCAAGATACTAGAACAAATAATAAACAAAACAATAGATTTACACCTAAAATAGCAAAACAATCATTAAATATTCGAATGAACTAAACATAAAATAAAAAGAAGTGATTTTTAGATTGAATAATAAAAATAAGATCAAACTAAGCATCAAAGTAGACATTTTAATTATAAAGATATGGATAGAGCAAAAGATAAAAATTATGTATCATAAAAACTCTTACTCTGAGAAGTCTAGGGTGCCTATATTATTGTCAAAAAGATATTTTAAAACATGGATTAGGGAGTTCCCATCGTGGCGCAGCGGAAATGACTCCAACTAGGGACCATGAGGTGGCGGGTTCCATCCCTGGCCTCGCTCAGTGGGTTAAAGATCTGGCGTTGCCATGAGCTGTGGTGTAGGGCACAGATGTGGCTCAGATCTGGCATTTCTGTGGCTCTGGGGTAGGCCGGCAGCAACAGCTCTGATTAGACACCTAGCCTGGGAACCTCCATATGCCGCTGGTGCAGCCCTAAAAAAGGACAAAAGACAAAAATAATAAAAATAAAAATAAAACATGGATTATTACCAGAGATAAAGAGGGTCTTTAATGATGATAAATGGTCAATTTATCAAGAATACATAATAATCCTTAAAATTACCTTTGAATAAAAGAACAATGATATACATGAAAAGAAAACTGACAAACCAAAAAAGAAATGATGGAATCCCCAATTATAGCTGGATATTTTATTAATCACTCCTCAATAAATTTACAAATAAAAGAATAAATTTTAAAAATAGTATGAATGTAGAACATTCAAACAAGCCAATGCACTTAATCTAATGAATATTTATGAAATCCTGCCAAGGAAAAACTGAAAATCTGCAGTCTTTGCAAGTTCACATTGCTCATTCACACAAACAGATCATATAGGAGGTCATAAGGTAAACCTATTTATTTCAAAGGCTTGAAGTCATATACATGCATACTTCTGATCATAACAGAAATAAATCACTAGACAAAAGACAAAATATATGAAAAAACCCTACATATTTTGAAATTAACTATTCATTTCTGAATAATTCATAAGCCAATGAAAAAATCAAGATTTAGGTATAAAATATTTCAAATACAATGATAAATAATGATTTTATCTCTAAGAAGTTTTAGCAGGGCATATAGGTAAATATAAAGCTTCAGATACCTATGTTAGAAAAGAGGGAATTTTGAAAAATAACACCTACCTTTCCATCTTTAATAAATAGAACATATTAACTCAAATAACTAGAATGATGGAGACAATAAATGTAAGAGTTAAAATGAAAAATGTCATGAAACAACAGAGAAAAACAATGAGTACACAGAGTAAAACAAATATTTTAAAAAACAAATTGATAAATTCCTAAGTACTTGATAAGATAAGAGAGAGAAAGAAAGAAGAGAAAGAAAGAAATCTCTAGATTATAAATCTTGACTATATAAGGGAACATCTCCTGTCAAGAATTAGAAAGGGATCATCACTACAGATCATATAGGCATTCTACATAATAAGAAAAACTATGAACAAATTTATGCCAATTATATTTTGAAAATTTTAGCGGCACATTGCTTAATACACCACAAGACAATTTGGATCCAATGGTAGAGTAGGAGAATGCAGAACTCACCTTTGCCAAGAACACATCAAAAATAGATCTACATTGTGGAATAGTTCTCACTGAAAAGTGACTGGAGATTTGCAGAAAGACTTCTGTACAACCAAGGCTGTAAGAAAGATACAGTGGAATCCAGTAGGAAGGGAAGAGATCAGGTCAGAACCTGTGCCCTTGGAAGAGGACTCAGAGGAGGAGGGAGATTACAGGAGCAAAGGCTTTCCCTGGGGAGTGAGCAGTGCAAGCCACATATACTAGAATTGACAATAATATTGAAAACAAAGAATAAATTTTGAAGGCTTATGAGATCTGTCTTTTTTTAACCTTTTTATTTTTATTTTATTTTTTTTACTCAAATGAATTTATCACATCTATAGTTGTATAATGATCATCACAGGATTTCCATCCACATCCCATGAGATCTGTCTTTAAAGCATTTTAAAATTGTAGTAATTAACCACTGTGGTTTTGGAGTGAAGACTGACAGAGGAAACAAACGTAGAAGACATACCTATTGAACAAGGATGGCAAATAAATGCATGAAAATGTGCTCAATGTAACTAGTCACTAGAGAAATAAAAGTTATGAAAACAATGAGACATCCCTATACATCTACTATATAGCTAAAATTAAAAAGGATTGACCATACCAAGTGTTGTAGAGGATATTTGTTAACTGGAACTCACACACTGCTGGTAAGAATGTAAAAAAAGATACTATAACCCCTTTCAAAAACTGTCAGGAAGTTTCTTAAAAATTAAACCAATGTTTAACATGTGACTCAAACGTTCCTCTCACAGCTATTCACCCAAGTAAAATGAAAGCTTATCTCTAAGCAACAATTTGTATTTGAATGTATATTTCAGGTTTATTTACAATGGTCAAAATCTCTAAACTTTGCAAAAGTCCACCAACTGCTGGACTGATAAACAACTTATGGTGGTACATCCATACAATGGAAAATTGCCAGCGATAAAATGTGACAAACTACTGGGAGTTCCCGCTGTGGCACAGTGAAAACAAATCCGACTAGTACCCATAAGGATGTGGGTTCAATCCCTGTCCTTGCTCAGTGGGCCGGGGATCTGGTGTTGCCATGAGCTGTGGTATGTCACAAACATGGCTTAGATCCCATGTTGCTGTGGCTATGCTGTAGGCCGGCAGCTGTAGCTCCAGTTTGACCCCTAGCCTGGCAACTTCCATATGCCACTAGTGAGGCTCTAAAAAAAAAAAAAAAAAAAGTAACCAACTACTGATACGAATAACCATACACATGACTCTCAAACTCTCAAAATAATTGTCCTAAGTGGAGGAAGACAGATATCCCTCCAAAGAGAATAGAAATTGATGTTTACTTTTTTATAAATTTCTAAAAATATCAAATCCATCTCGAATGAAAAAAAGAAAATTGATGTTTGAGAGAAGGAATTGTGGGACATTAGGTGGGCCAAAGGAAAAAATTCCAAAGGAGCATGAGGAAATCTTCAGTCTTATAGATACATTAATTAATTTGATTGTGGTCATGTTTTCATTGGTGTATGTATATTGAAACTTATCAGATTTACATTGTAAATATGTGTAGCAGTTTTGATATGGTACATGTATGTACTGCCGCTCCTTGAATCACCTACTCTAGGTGGATTCTATTATCTTCTTTATATGGGAGATGGGAGTTGGGAGGTTCGTATTTTTTGCATTCATACACCATCCATACTTCTGCTGTTTTTTTTTTTATTTTTTGGTTTTTAGGGCTGCATCTGAGCAGCATCTGTGACCTACACCACAGCTCACAGTGATGCTGGATTCCCCGACCCGCTGAGCGAGGCCAAGGATTGAGTCTGGGTCTTCATGGATACCAGTCAGATTCATTTCTGCTGCGTTGCAATGGGAACTCCCCTCCCCCCGCCCGCCCGCCCGCCGCCACTTCTGCTCTTTTATTTAATGAAGTGATAGGAAATTATAATTATAAACATATTTGTAATCATGGAATGTTTTCTTTCTCAAATTATTTCAGTATGTTCTGCAGTTACTATTATTATTGTTATTATTTCTTAATTTTTTTCACATCAGTTGGTATTCTCCCAATATACTTCAAAATATCTTTCAAAAACTGGTAGTATTTTCTTTCCAATGTGCAAACACATAAGCCAATTAAGTTCATTCTCTCAGTAAATTTCACTTTCTCTCCTCCTTCCTCTTTAGATGTCTGCCTTCTAGTAGCAAATCTGGAAAGATGGATGTTAATGGGCAGGATACAGTTGCCGTCCTAAGAAATCACTTTCATTATCTTTTGTTGGCTCCCATAGCACAGTCCCAGTTCTTTCTTGTTCATCCTCTGTGGACCTTTTTTTTTTTTTTTTTTGCTTTGTCCTTGTAAGTTAATGATGTCTTTATTTCCCTCTTGAAATTTCGATTAGGCTTGGGAGAGGGTAAAAAGGTAAGCATATGTGCTCACTATGCCATATTTAGACAAACTTCCTGAGCATGTGCTTTTTATCATTCTCTAGCACTGTTCTTTTAAGAAGTAAAATATGGTACTTAAGAACAAATGGACAAAATATTTGGTCATTGGGGGTGTATAACCCAATCTTGATGTATGGAAAAATGGCAAGTTACTGAGTCAAAGGACACAAAACTACCCATTATTCCCCAGCTCAACCTAAATATTATTGTCAATCCATTTTCATTTGTGATCATTACACTGTTAATACCTTCTGTTGAAGACTATTATTCTTTGTTTGTTGTTTATAGCTGCACCCACGGCATATGGAATTCCCTGGGTCAGGGATTGGTCCAAGCTGCAGCTGTGACCTATACTGCAGCTGCAGCAACGCCAGATCCTTAACCCACTGTGCAGACTGGGGATTGAACCCAGCGCCTCCACAGAGACCTGAGCCACCGAAGTCAAATTCTTAACATACTGTGCCACAGCGGGAACTCCAAAGACTATTACCCTTAACTTAGAGTATCTGGAGAGAGTGACATCATATTATTATTACATGGAAACATCATTGATGAAAAGTAATTAGTCACTTACCATAGGAAAAATTGTATTCTGTTTGTTACATATAAAATGGAACTAAAAGTTCCTATATTGTTATTTCGAAGAAAGATGAAATCGTGTATATAATCTAATTGTGAATTGTAAGATATTACTGAAAAATAGAGGTTTCTTAACAGGTAATGTTAGCAAAAAGAATAATGTCAGTGGTAGAGTGATTTCATGTCGGGGCTGGGGAGAAGGAGACATGAGGAGTTAGCATTTTGTGAGTAAAGAGTTTCAGTTTGAGAATATGAAAAGTTCTGGAGATGAATAGTGGTCTGCTTTTGACAACATAAAACAGCACACTTGAAAATAGTAAATTATATAATACACATAATTTATATTTATATTACCATGAAAAAGAATAAAGTATCACCAATATCCATGCCCTAAAAAACAACCCCAACAATACATTAGGTAGATCTAAGTTCATAGACACAAGGTTTACCATACACAGTTTAATTTTTTTTTTCTTTTGTCTTTTTAGGGGTGCACCCACACTGGTTCCCAGGCTAGGGGTCAAATCCAAGCTGTAGCTGCTGGCCTACACCACAGCCACAGCAACACCAGATCTAGCTGCATCTGCGACCTACACCCAGCTCACAGCAAAGCCAGATCCTTAACCCACTGACCAAGGCCAGGGATTGAACCTGCATGCTCATGGATACTAGTCAGATTTGTCTCCACTGAGCCACAACGGGAACTCCTATAGTTTAACTCTTATAGTTTATTTATTTATTTATTTATTTATTTATTTATTATTTATTTATTTTTGTCTTTTGCCATTTCTTGGGCCGCTCCCGCGGCATATGGAGATTCCCAGGCTAGGGGTACAATTGGAGCTGTAGCTGCCGGCCTACACCAGAGCCACAGCAACGCGGGATCCAAGCCACGTCTGCAACCTACACCAGAGCTCACGGCAACACCGGATCCTCAATCCACTGAGTAAGGCCAGGGATCGAACCCGCAACCTCATGGTTCCTAGTCAGATTCATTAACCACTGAGCCACGACGGGAGCTCCTAGTTTAATATTTTAAATTGTAGGACAACATTATGCTAG
>NW_025927368.1:0-37343 GCF_016906955.1 Phacochoerus africanus
CTCAGATAGTTCATGAGCATATGACCCAAAAGACCAGGTTGATGCTGCTGGCTTCTCATGTTACAGCCTTGGAAATTCCATAGAATTATTCCTGTGGTCTCCTATGGAGAAGCAAATCACTAAAGCCACCAGGATTCAAGAAGAAGAGTGTCAATGATTTTATAGCCACATTTAATCCATGATAGCACTCTATTGTCATTTAATCTCTCTTTTTTTTCTTTTTATGGCTGCACTTGCAGCATAAGGAAATTCGCAGGCTAGGGGTCAAATCAGAGCTGCAGCTAGAGCCTACACCACAGCCATGGCAACAGTAGATCTGAGCCATATCTGCAACACACACCAAAGCTTGTGGCAATACTGGATCCTTAACACTGAGCAAGGCCAGGGGTAAAACCCACATCCTTACTGAGACTATGTTGGGTTCTTAATGTGCTGAGCCACAATGGGAACTCCATAATTTATCCTCTCACCCTCTCAACTCTATATTTTTCATAGCAGTTTACAAAAAAGCAACCGGGAGGGATTTGTTTTGGATAAGTTAGCCCCTAATTCTAATTCCTCCATTTTCATCCAGTGGTGTTTTCCATGATTTATAGCTTACTATGTCAGTGATCCATACACTTGCAAATAAAAATGACTGTAAGCCTAAAATGAGACATTGCACAGGGACACAGGTATGTGTATTTAGAACAGTACACATATATTTTTTTCTATGTATAGAAAAAGAATTTGTTGCAACACTTGAAGCCCTCCAGCAACCAGGGGCCAATCCATCAGAAAATCCTCCAGGAAAAGATGTCAAAGGATGTGCAGTCAGGAACTTTCCCAGTGCAGGAGACTGTTGATCCTGAGCTATATACATCATGATGTGTCAGCCAGAATGCATATACCTCCTTGGCTCCATAGCAGAATAGTTTTGAAGTATAAAAATGTCAAGGCCAAGCATGCCAGGCTAATTGACATGCCCCCAAGAACTGGATGGTCTTCCTGACAGACCTAATTTTTTTTCAGCTCAGGTACCTCCCTCCCAGTAAAATGACTCAACCATAGAAAAGAATGAAATAATGGCATTTGCAGCAATATGGAAGGAACTAGAGATTATCATACTAGGTAAAATACATCAGGAAGAGAAAGAAAATACCATATATTATTTACAAGTGGAATCTAAAATATGACACAATTTTACTTATCTATGAAACAGAAACAGACTCACAGACATAGAGAACAAACTTGTGGTTGCCAAGGAGGTGGAGGGTAGAGAGGGATGGATTGAGAGTTGGGATTAGCAGGTGCAAACTATTATGTATAGGATGGATAATCAACAGAATCTTATTCTATAGTATAAAAACCTTATTCAGTATCCCCAGATAAACCATAATGGAAAAGAATATAAAAGTAACTTGTATGTATGTATAACTGAATCACTATACTATACATCAGGAATTGACATGACATTATAAATCAACTATACTTCCATTGAAAAATAAAATCACTGTTTGAGTTATAGGTAGATAATTTGTATGTCATAGTACTTACAAAATTCTGCCCATTAGTGTTGAAGCCAAAGTATGACTATGATGTTGGAAAGACCTGGAAAAATGAGCATGGTTGAATCACCAACTCCAGAGTACCAGCTATGTCCACATGTGGCTAATAAGGATAGACATTTGTTCACATGTGGAGACTAGCCTTATAGGAATATGTCCACCACTGAAGGCATCACATGAGTCAACCAGGCCCGGGTTGTTACTTCCATCATGGATGTGAATATTGCAGGATAGGACTGAAAACTGGCTACAGTGTCAGGACCTGCATCATTGCTCAGAAGCCCCTACCAGTGACCAGGTTCTCTATTTTAACTTAGATGGCTGTGGTAGGCAGAATGGTGCCCAAAGTTCCCACCTCAACATCTATAAATGAGGAAACATCAGCCTTTCCCCAGACCTAACCAAGATCGAGGATCTATGGTCCAAACCTTTTTCTTGCAGATACATGAGTTTGGTCAACATTAGTCTTCATGGTTAAGGCATGGATCAGTTGGGAATGGAGTCCAGTTGATGAGGCTGAAGCTTTACGACATGTCAGAACCTGTGGCCTGACCACTGCCTCAAAACCTCAGTGTTTTCCTTCCATTTAGTGTTTTTTTGGGAGTTTATATTTCAATACAGTTAATTATATGCTATACAGTCCTGTCTGAAATGAACCATTCAGGGTTAAAAATAAATGGATTTTACTATTGAATTTATAAAACATTTAGCTTTGTAAGAAATTTTTTTATCATTTTCATTAGTTATTACATAGCTTTCAAGGATAATAAAGCTGTTTTGAGATTTCAAATGTGAGAAATGTATGGCAAGGGTATAAAAAGTATATCAGTCAAGGTGCAACTTAAATGTTAATATAAACATATTCTATAATCCAGATCTATTGAACATGAACATTAGCGCCCGTTTTGTTAATTTCACCTGTACAGTACAGCCTGAATGTTGGACAGTGGTTCTCAACTGTGGGTGATACTGTTCTCCAGGTCACCCTTGGCATCCAGTGTCACTGCCATGTAGGGAGGGGTGTCAGTGGTATTTGGGGGTAGAATGCAGTGATGCTGCAGTCCTACAGTGCAATAGATGGCCCCCAACAAAGATTTCTCCAGCCAAAACATGGGCACTTCCAGTTTTTCTCCAGCCCAAGCATAGCATCTATTATAGAGTATGACCTATATGAGCCAAGCTGTGTTTTACAGATTTCTGGTCTGTCCTCAGGAATTCTGAATGCAGATTTGCTAATCTACAAAGGCTGTTTTAATGACAACCTAATGAATGTTTACCAAAAGCAATGTTTCTAGAATGATTAAACCACAGAATTAACTTACATGACAGAAATCAGGATATATACAATTTAATGCCTTTGAACATGTTCAACTATATAATCTTCTAATATAGAAAGTTAATTTGACCTGTGTTGATGTGGAAAAGAAAATATATTCCATTGTTCATTTTTCTGGATTATGAAAAAATTTAAAGATATGCCAAGTACCAGGAAAATAGTAAAAGGCACTACAAGCCTTCTAAAAATGTTTATAATATATCAAAAATGAAGAGCCTCACTTATCCAAATTTGTCATGACCATTTGTTTATTTAGATAGGTTAAATTAAGTTTATTTGCTCTTTTTTTAATAATCATTTCTCAGATTTTTTTTTTTTTCAAATAGCAGTGCACATATATGGGGAGTAGAATAAAAAATGAAGAATTCTCTTCCATACCAATTCTGGTTGTAAAATGTCAGTATTTCCAATGAGAGTACAATGGGGAAACACATTTTAAAAATTCATTTTAAGCTTACCAAGTAGAGGAATTCTTCAGTACTTTACAGTCATTCATCTCCACGTTTACATTCTTTGTATTTTCTTGTCAATAAACTGATTCAAATGACTTAACTTATCCCACCATTGAAAGAGAAAAGTCTCTGCAATTATTTGAAGCCACAGGGTTATCTTAATTTCACCAGTGGCTGCCTTTTTCAGAACTTCCTTTAGTTCTCCCTTTGATACATAATGATAGCTTTTAGTCTCAATGGGCTCTGGATTCAAGGTTACATTCTTCCCTCACCAATTTCATGTTCTCCCCAGATATCATCAGATTGATCCTTAAAGTGCATTTGTGTCAGATAATTACCTTCTTCTGGAAGAACCTCTTCCACAGGAATTCCCAGTTCAGGCCTCTGTGCTGCTCTTCTAACTTCAGTTGTGTCATTTTTTTCATGCTCTTTTGGGATACTTAATGGATGACTAAAACAAGTATCAGTGAAACAGTATGGAAAAATAATTTTAGAATCTGATTGCTATTGTAGCACAAGTTCATTTTCAATGTTGAGTAATAGGAAGACACTAAAACCCTGATGCAGTTATCCTTTCTCAATGTTCTCCTTCAGGTGACAGTTCTTGATCTCCACCCTGATCCTGCAATCTTTCTTGTCCATGAGGATGCACATCTCCATCAGCAGCTGCACCTGCTTTGCATCCAGGTGGTCTGTGTTTATCTCAGGCATTGTGGGCAAACTTGCACACGGTCCTGGAGACCTGGATCCAGAAACTGCAGGAGAAGGCTGCTGCCATGTTTCCCCCATGGTCAGAGCACCCTGCCCCTTCTGGCCAACAGGACAGCCTCCTCAATGCAAAGCTCAGGCCCTAGGGTTTCTTCCTCAAACAGGTAAGGTGAAGAACTCCCTGACCAACAGGCAGTGGGCCCACCCCCTCAGCGTGCCAAGCACCCAGTGCTAAGCCCAGGACACACATCTGCCCCCAGACTTTGGCCTCTGAACCTCAGCCCCCGGCTGTCCCATAATTGTCACGACTACTATCTCTTTCTACCTAAAACTGTAAAGATATAAAAAATAATACAAATATAAAAAAATAAAATAATGTGTAAAATATAAAGAAGAATATGAAATATCATGTTAAGTTTTTAAACTAATAGTTAACACTTTTTTTTAAGTGCTGCACCAGCAGCATATAGAAGTTCCCAGGTTAGGGGTCCAATTGGCGTGGCAGCTGCCAGCCTACACCGCAGCCACAGCAAAATGATCCAAGCTATGTCAGTAACCAACACCACAGCTCTGGCGATGCTGGATTCTCACTTAACCTGAGCAAGGCCAGGGTTCAAACCTGCATCTTTGTGTACACCAGTAAGATTCATAACCCGCTAAGACACAAGGGGAAGCCCTGGTAACTAACTTTTTTTTTAAAGTGCAGCATATAAGACATTCTATTAGTCACTGCTAAACATAGAAAGATCTTCACCTATGGGAATTTGATAAAAGACTTGTACAATGAGGTAGAATGTGGGGACCTGTGTCTAGAAAATTGTGTTAAAGAATATCTTTTTCTAGATGGTAGAGTTTACTAAGCATAGGTCTAGAGGGTAAAAAAAGGCAAGGTGTATTCTAAGAATGACATACTAGTAATTCCTCCTAAAGTTTTCAATTTCCAATCAGACTTGAGTAGTAAATCATTCTTTATGTAATTAAACTTGGCACTAATGAAAATTACAAAAGTTTTGTTCTCCATTAAAACATTTTTAGCATTTAATATCCATTATTTTTAGTATAATTGCTATATATAAAATGAAATCAAAGAGAACATAATGGTGGGCTTGTCTGAACACAATATCACATTGCGCTATTTTTCAGAGAGACACATACGCAAATTCTAGAGTGTCTATCTTCTATTTTATAGATTAATTTTCCTGGTTCTTTTTCCTGAATCAAGTTTAAAGCTCATAAGACAGTCTGTTCTTCAAGTGCGGATGGGGAAACAGGTTTCCTGAGGCCTAACAGACGTGTAGGTTTTCTTTCCTCTGTGATGTAGTGACTCAGAGTGTAGATGCTGGAGTCAGATAACCCAACCGAGTAGCAGTTCTGCTACTGACTAGATAATCTCTTAAGTGTACCTATGAAATGGGAACCAATGATACTATTATTTATTTCATAGAATATCTGTGAACATTAAATGAAATATTAGTCATAAAAGGTAACCTACTATATAATTTCATTTATATGAAATATCCAGAATGGAGAAATCCATGGAAATAGATGGGATTGGTGATTACCAGGGAACAGGGAGAGAAAGGGATGGAGAAAACTTGTTTAATGGGTATGAAGTTTTATTTTCGGGTGATGAAAGTGTTTTGCAACCAGAGAGAGGTAGTGATTGAACAACATTGTGAATGAGTGGAATGTCACTGAATCATTCACTTTAAAATAATTTATTTTATGTAACATGAACTTCACCTCCATAAAAAACCTAGGTCTAAGTAGAAAATACATATATACATATACTTATTTCATATCTATATATGAAGTTTGTAATGTCATTCCAGGTTGCTGTTGTCTTAAATACATGTGGAGACTCCTTTCTTCTTTCCTTCCGTCCTTCCTTCCTTCCCCCCTTTCTTCTTTTTCTTTCTCTCTGCCTCTCTGTTTCTTGTTCTTATTTAGTATTAGATTTCATGGGGGCACAACTATAAATTTTTAAATCCAGTATCACTAGAGTTTTGTGAATGATAGTTGGGAATCTGGATATAAATTTTATACTGATAAGCCAAAAGGAAGGCACACAAGTTAATTAATTCTCTCTCATCTCTCTCTCTCTCTGTTTGTGTTTGTGGGTCTGTATAATCACTCAAAAACTTTAAAGTGAATGATTACTAGAGTTTTGGTAGTATGATGTCATGCATTAATTTATATCAATTTCATAACAATGTGGTCAATAAAGCATGTATAAATGTTACCATTCTATAGGAATGGAAACATCAGCTGTTTTAGAACATTCAAACACTGTCTGAGTAGTGTCCATGTCATTGGAACACATTTCTTTAGTTCCTGACAACTGCATGTGTTCTCTGTGTTGTGCCTTCCTTCATCCCAAGATGTTTTAGAGAACACATGTTTTCAAAATGTTATTCATAAAAGAAAGTATACTTTATCACAGTGAGAGCAGATACAGTTGCTGAGAGGACCTGTAGTTCTGATTACTTTCAGTCTCAAGAGAACAGAAAAGATGTTCCTGATCCAACCTGTGGACATCTGAGGTTCACATCTATGTAAGAACTACTGCTTTATCCTCAAAAGAAAAAAATCAAAGATAATAAAATCTCTACTCTCAATAAGTCTTTAAGAATTGTGGAAAACCTTGTCTTCTCTGAATATTCTGATTATTCTGTATTTTGCTTAATTGTGAGTGTTGAGGAAGTAGTGACAGAGGGTTCTTTAAAATTTTTGACATTTCCTGCTGTTTCCATACTAAGAGCATCTATTACCGTCTGTATGATTTGTCTTATTCCCAGACAGAAAACAATTTCCTAACCTGTGTTTATCTTTCAAATGGCTTTTTCTCCTTTTGTGGAAAGAAGACATTGTTAATAATACTATGTTCAGTATTTTCCTGTGTGTGTATGTTTGTGGCATTACATATTTGGTTTATATAGTCACTTAACACCCTGTGCATATGTATGGAAAATTGGAGCTATTTTATGGAAAGTGGAATATCTCAGAATTGCAATCTATTTGTCTATAATACAAGGAAAATCATTTCTTCCTTAATTAGCCTATAAATGCGGTTTCTTATATGTGGAATCTTTACAAAAGGATACAAATGAACTTATTTGCAAAACAGAAACAGATTCACAGACTTTGAAAAACTTCTGGTTATCAAAGGGGGCAGGTTGAGGGGGAGATGGACTGGGTGTGTTTGGATTGGCATATGCACACTCTTGTATATGGAATGATTGGCCAGTGGGGACCTGCTGTATGTCACAGAGAATTCAACTCAATATTCTGTGATAATGTGGGGAAAGAATCTAAAGAGAATGGATGTGGGTACCTGTATAATGAATCACTTTTTGCTACTGTTGCAGAAACCAGGGCAGCGGAAAGAGGCAAGCTGCACTTGGAGATGCAGAATAGCCAGGCTTTTTCAGCACAGGATGCTGGCTCAGAAAAGTGGCCTCTAGAGTCTGAGCCTCAGGTCTTTGTTCTGGGTAGCTTTTATGCCATACAGACTTTACAGACTTCCAGGTCTTGTTTTTCCTGCCCAAGCAGTCTGGCCCTCCCCCTTCCCTGAGCAGACAGTGTTCCTAAGAAGCTGAGTAAACAGGGTTACAAAAGTGAAACTGACAAGGAATGCTTGGTAAGCAGGTCTGCTATCAAGGACATAAGGTACATAGTTGCTACAAGATTACAAGAAGGGTGGTGTGTGGACAGCAGAGGCAGCTGACAGGCACTTAGCTGCTTCTTCAGCCAGGAGGTTGTTTCTTTAGTTACAACTCTAACTTCATTCCCACAGAAATTATCACACCGTTGTAAATCAACTATACTTCAATAAAAAGAATTTCTTTCTTTCTCTCTCTCTTTCTTTCTCTCTTCTTCTTCTTCTCTCTCTCTCTTTCTTTCTTTCTTCTTTCTTCCTTCCTTCCTTCTTTCCTTCTTCTTTCTTTCTTTTCTCCCTTCCCTTCCCTCCCTTCCCTTCTTCCTTTATTTCTTCCTTTCTTTCTTCCTTTCCTTTCCTTTCTTTCCTTTCTTACTTTTCTTACTTTTCCTTTCTCTTTCTTTTTTTTTTTTGTCTTTTTAGGCCACACCTGCAGGATATGGAACTTCCCAGCCTAGGGCTCAAATCAGAACTGCAGCTGCCGGCCTACCCAATAGCCACAGCAATGCCAGATCTGAACTGTGTGTTTGACCTACACCACAGCTCACTGAAATGCTGCATCCTAAACCCACTGAGTGAAGCCAGGGATTGAACTCACATCCTCATGAATACTAGTCAGGTTCGTTACTGCTGAGCCACAACTGGAACTCCCCTCATGCATTTATCTTGTTTCTACTTTCTTCACGCCCACCCTTTAAACTGGATCCCAGAATGACTCACAAGAAGTTGAAGATCTCCAATGATGGATTGCAGATGGAGAAAGATGAAAGCTCTCTGAAGAACAGCCATACCTCAGAGAGGTTTAGTGGCACAGGGTGCTATGGGGCAGCAGGAAATATATTCATTGGCAGTGGCTGCCACTATTGGGAGGTGGTCATGGGTTTCTCCACATGGTAAGTATACCCCACTTTTCTTTTCTCGCCCCTGTTGTCAGTGTCTTGGGCAATTCAGTTCTATAGCACAAACATAATACCAGTAAGTCAGGGTTAAAAGGTATGTATGTGATGGGAACCACTTCTAGAAAAATTTGCCAGGTTTTAAAAGTAAAATCTTGGAAAATATACTGATCTAGGACTTGAAAATTACAACACTCTAATTGCTAACTTTTTTAAAGCTCTAGTGTTGTCAGTATCACGAATCTAAATGTAAACTATTTAAGGAAGAAACATGTATTCTATTTCTTATATATATGGTGTCTAGCACAACTCAGATCATTAATAAATGTTTATTCTTTTGTTCACTGTCTCACAGGTATGCAATTGGAATTGCCTACAAATCAGCTCCTAAGAATGAATGGATTGGCAAGAATGCCTCCTCATGGGTCTTCTCCTGATTCAATAGTAACTTCATAGTGAAACATAACAGTAAGCAAATGCTGGTGGATGTACACCCACAGTTGAAACGTCTGGGTATCCTTTGGATTATGATTCTTTCTGTACTATTCTATGGTCAATATTTAAATAAAAGTAGTTTGGTTGCATTTAAATACAAATGATTATATGGTGCTCACTGGCAATTATTCTGTTAAAATTGTAAATGTAATGTGATCACATTTCCAGGATTAAGCTATTCTATTTCTTTTTTCCCCTCTAAATTGTTAACACAAATTATGTAAACTGGATTAAACACTTAGGAAAGTAAAAATATCCTTGCTGTTTCATTTGCTCAACTTATGCAACCAAGTAAGAATGATAATGGCAAACCTGATTCTGTGGGACTCCATGAGTAACTGCCAGAACTTTCTAATTGGCAACAGCAAGGGTCATCTACCAAAAACTGCAACTTACAAGTTGTGTCGTAGGCTGGCTGCTCTGATTGGACCCCCTAGCCTGGTAACTTCCATATGCCACGGGTGTGGCCATAAATAAATGAAAGCAAAACCAAAGCAGAAAACCTCATGAAAGGAGTTTCTGTAGGGTGCAGTGGGTTAAGAATCCTACTGCAGTGGCTTGGAGCATGTCACTGCAGAGGTATAGGTTCTCCCTGCCTGGCACAGTGGGTTGAATGGTTCTGCATTTTGGCAGCTGTGGCTTGAATTCAATCTCTGTACAAGGAACTTTTATATACCCCTAAATAAATAAATATATTTTAAAGTAAAATAAAGCCACCTGAAAGACGGCATCTCTGCACACTCACATATTGGGGAGAGCACTTGTCAGGTGAAGTGAGGGAAAAGATAAGCCCTGGCCAGTGGAAGTGCTGCTTAGGTGCCTGAATTCAGGAGAGCACAGCGGGGCACACTTCCCTGACTCTTGAGTACTCTTCACAGGGGTATGGGCACTGAGAGCTAGGCCAGCACCTCAGTCAGCCTTCTGGTGTGGTAGCCTTCCTGCCTGCCAGGTGGGCACTGCTCCAGCAAGGAGGGCCTTCCCCCTGCCCAAAGACCCTGAAGGACTTTAAGAGGAACAGGCTCTTTTAGAGTAAAATCTGTTTCCACTATTAGTGGGTTTGGAAGGGCTGGTTCATTTAGAGAGTGTTAGGCACCCAGCATGGCACTGAGAACATAGTAGGTGCTTAATAAATGTAAAGGAGTGACACTTAGAGTGTCACAGTGTACTGGGTGCAGGGTGGCAGGAGCAACACACAGGCCTGATGTGGCTGAGGGTTCACGAGAGGCAGCGCAGGACCCACTGGGGACAGGGTGTGAGGATGGCCACCTGCACCACAAGGGAGCTCTGGAAGTTGGCCTGGAAGAAACTCTTTGCAAGCACTAGTGCACCCTTGAAAAAATGTACTTTTATCCCCAGGCACTGGTATTCCCCTGGCAAGCCCTGGTATCTGCAGCTTCCCCATAGCCAAAGGCAGATTTGAATCCAGGTGGGGCTTTTCCATGAGGGCACATGCTGCAGGAGGCTGGCTGTGCTCCTTGGGCCTTGGGATTGAGGGCATCCAGGAGGCAGCTCTTTTGCAGCCATGCAGGACCTCCAAGCTCTCAGTTTCCTAAAGGCCCACATTTGTAGATGCTGCTTTTGTCAAGGAGGCTCCAAATAGAAAACTCATCTTGAGCTTACAGCTCAGCCTGGCCTACTTCTGCCTCAGAACTGCTGGCTTGGTTGCTGGGTCTCTGCTGTAGGGGCTGGTTTTATAAACACAAGTCTTGGGAATATGAGTCACTCCTTCCCATCTGTTCTGTTGTTTGAGGACATGGTCATGCAGTCAGCCCTGGAGCACCAGGAGTTCGTGTGCTCAGGACTGCCTCCATGATGGGACACTGGGGCAACTGTTTGCCTGAAGACTTGGTTGAAAGAGGTCTAAGAGTTCCTGTTGTGGCTCAGAGGTTTACAAACCTGACTAGTATCCATGAGGATATGGGATTGATCCCTGGACTCACTCAGTGGGTTAAGGATCTGACACTGCTGTGAGCTCTGACATAGGTTGCAGATACGGCTCAGAGCTGGCATTGCTGTGGCTGAGGTATAGGCCGGCAGCTTCAGCTCCCATTTGACCCCTAACCTGGGAACCTCCATATGCGGCAGATATGCTCTAAAAGCTAATAAAATAAAGTAAAATTAATTGAGACAGTCTAGAATGCAGGCTTACAATCCAACCACCTCTTTTATTCCTCAGGTCATCATCATTCTGTGTCCACCAGTGGAAAGTTAAAAATCAATGAAGATAATCCATGCTCCTGGGATGGAAAAATAAATATTGTAAAAATGGCCATTCTACCCAAAGCAATCTACAGATTCAATGCAATCCCTATCAAATTACCCATGACATGTTTCATTTCACAGAACTAGAACAAACAATCCAAAAATTTATATGGAACCACAAAAGCCCCAGAATTGCCAAAGCAATCCTGAGGAACAGAAGCCAAGCAGGAGGCGTAACTCTCCCAGACTTCAGGCAACATTACAAAGCCAAAGTCATCAAGACAGGGTGGTACTGGTACCAAAACAGACAGACAGACCAATGGAACAGAATAGAGAACCCAGAAATAAACCCAGACACCTACAGTCAATTAATCTTTGACAAGGGAAGCAAGAACATTAAATGGGAAGAAGACCATCTTTTCAGCAAGCATTGCTGGGAAACCTGGGCAGCTACATGCAAATCAGTGAAACTAGAACATACCCTCACACCATGCATGAAAATAAACTCAAAATGGATTAAAGACTTAAATATAAGAGAAGACACCATCAAACTCTGGGAAGAGAACATAGGCAAAACATTCTCTGATATCAAACTTACAAATGTTTTCTCAGGTCAGAGTCTCCCAAAGCAACAGAAATAAAAGAAAAAATAAACCAACGGGACCTAATCAAATGGGCAAGCTTTTATACAGCAAAGGAAACCAAAAAGAAAACAGACAATTTACAGAATGGGAGAAAAATAGTTTCAAATGATACAACTGACAAGAGCTTAATCCCTAGAATATACAAGCAACTTATAAAATTCAACAGCAAAAAAGCCAACAGCCCAATTTAAAAATGGGCAAAATATCTGAATAGACATTTTCCAAGGAAGATGTACAAATGGCCATCAAGCTCAGGAAAAAATGCACATCACTGATTATTATAGAAATGCAAATCAAAGCTACTATAAGATACTACCTCACACCAGTCAGAAAGAAGTCCACAAATACCAAATGCTGGAGGGGTTGTGGAGAAAAGGGAACCCTCCTGCACTGTTGGTGGGAATGTAAGCTTGAACAACCACTATGGAGAACAGGATGGATGTACCTTAGAAATCTATACATAGAACTACCATATGACCCAGCAATCCCACTCTTGGGCATACATCCAGACAAAACTTTCCTTGAAAAAGACACATGCACCTGCCCTGAGATTGTCTAGTCAGCCATGTCCTCTGCAAATGGGGAGTTTGATTCTTCTCTCCCAGTTTGTCTGTTTTGCTTGCTTTTGGAAGCAGCTGGGTTTCTTGGGGCTGCTGTGCAGGGGGAGCAGACTTGCTGGGTCATGCCCACTCCAGGGAAAGGCTGGGGCCAGAGTTGGGACCTGCCAAACCTCCATCCAAAGAGAACACAGATGTGGCATCGTGTCACCTGCAACACAGGGCTGGTCCTTTTCTGCAGTGATCATGGTGTGGCTGGCTCCCCAGATGGGAAGAGATGGTGCCACTGTATGGGCACCACAGGACCAGATTACTCAGCCTTGGCGGCCAGCAAGTGAGGGGCCTGGACTCAGTCCAAGAGCTGGTGGAGTTCAAGCTAGAGAGAGATACAGAGACAGAGAGACAGATGGACAGAGAGAGACATGGACAGAAGATGTGGTGGCAGAGGAGGTCCTCTTTTGTGACTCTGTCCCTTTGCAGTGTGACCTGGGGTGGGACTTACACTGACCAGCTATAACAGAGCTCTGGACACAGATCGAGTTCCCACTACTCACCCACCCCAGCTGGGTCTCAGCACTCCTGAGGCATCAGGTTTAGGACGCCTCCTGGGGCCACAGCAGGTGTCATCCAGTACCTGGTAGGGGCAAGTAGTGCAGTTCCTTTGATTTTCATTGGCACTTTCAACTCTGTAGGGATCAGAAAATCCGAAGTGGATGATGATCACACATGGCAGTGAACTGGATGTATCTTTGTAGCATCCTCTCAGGACCCTGGATGTATCTTTGTAGCATCCCCTCAGGACTTTCCAGCCTGAGCCAGTCTGGGAACAGTCAGAAGAGTGGAGCTTGGGCCAGCCTCCCAGTGCTGGTCATTGGCAGGGCAGAATATGCAGAGGGATGGAGAGCCTAGTGCCTCTGCAGGGACCAGGCAAGGTGGAAGGGGGCCAGGCACTCTGGTTGCCTGGCCCCACAGGCTTCGGGGACCTGCTTGTCACTGAAAAATCACGTGTCCTGAAGAGGCCCCCAGACTCCCCTCACTCTCTCCAGAATTTCATGGCATCTGGTGGCCTGGTGGGCATCACTTGGTGCACATCACTTGGTGCACATCCATCTGGCCAAGACCACAAATCGCTTTCTGCCAACAACAAGGCTCCCACTGCATTCAGCGAGCTCAGTGAAAACTAGCAGCGAGGCCACATCCACTGGACCCCTGGGCAAAACTCTCGAGCCTCAGGTGAGCAGGTGGTTCCCTGCCTCCTCCATGGCTCATGGGGAGTTTTCACCCACCACCAGGCCCCCAAGTTGTGTGCTCATCTGCATGCTCATGGACTCCAGGCTTTTTGGAAGGACCAGCTCCTGGGCCCTCTTCAAAACTCTTCTCCTGCCACTGACTCAGCCTATTCTGCATCCAGCCCCATGAGTTCATGACCCACTCATGGACCTGCAGTGTCTCTTGTCACCTGGTTCAACCACACTGAATCCACTCTTCTCCTGAAATCCACTTGAGCTACATCCCACATGCCTGTTGATGTAGTCACTCTAAGTATTTCTAATTCCCATTGTGAATCCTGCTCAGGCCTGTGATCCATTGAGAAATGCATCTTTGTTTCCAAATCTGTGGGTTTTTAATCCATCAACAAGGAAGTATGGAGGGCACCACAGAGAAGTCACTGTGTTCTGGGTCTGAAATACCCAAGAGGGCCACTCCCCACTAAACTTGTATATTTTTGGCTATACATGTGTTTTGTTTTGTATGTTTGTTTTTGTTTTTTGTCTTTTTAAGGCCACACCTGCATCATATTGAAGTTTCCAGGCTATGAGTACAATTGGAGCTACAGCTGCCAGCTTATGGCACAGCCACGCCAATACCAGATCTGAACCACATCTGCAACATATGCCATAGCTTGTGGCAATGCAGGAATCTTAACCCACTGAGCAGGGTCAGGGATCAAACCTGCTTCCTCATGGATATTATTCAGGGTCTTAACCTGCTGACCTACAATGGGAAATACCTACACATGTGTTTTCTGAAATGTGTTTGTTTTTGCTTTTGTTTGTTTGGCCATGTCTGCAGCATGCATAAATTTCTGGGCCAGGAATCAAACCTATGCCACAGTAGCAACCCAAGCCCCTGCACTGACAACACAGAATCCTGAACCCCCCCCCAAAAATGCCAGCCTTACCTGCATTTAGGTAGAACTTATTTTTTTTTGCTTAGAATCACTACTTTCAAAGAGTAAGTGAGGCTGTTTTACAATTATTGTAGTGACTGCCATACTGGGCTTTATTTTTAATGTCTTACTTTACATCATTTGCACCTCATCTTTCTTTTTTTTTCTGTGATATAATCATGAAATCTATCCTTTTGACTTTTGCATGCACAGGACAGGAGCATCTCTAGAACTGATGCTTTCTGCCACACATGTTTAAACTGATTTCATTCTGGGGCCTGTGCTCTGTGTCCAGGAGCTGTCCAGGGCACAGAGAACTAGAACAGAGGCCACCCAGCCCATGTGAACTTAGAAACAGTGGAAATCAGAATATTTTAAAGTGGTTCATGGGTGCTGAGTGAAGAGAAAACTGGAGCAGGGGAGTGGGAGCAGGGCTCCCTGAGACATTGTCCCAAGGAAGGTGGTGATGGTGGGTGTGATTGGTAGGGTATCCAGGCCTGTGTGGCTGCTGTTCTAGGGGCAGGATACAAGTTAAAGGGCAAGAGCCCAAAGCAGGAGGACTGGCTGAGCAGGATCAACCCATGGCCATGGTCAACCTCAGTTCTCCTCTATTTCCTTGACAGTGGGGGACCTCATCTGACACCCTTAGGGGAAGAGGCAGTGAGTTGATGCTCCAGGATCCCCAGCCACTCAAGCCTTGGGAGCTGGGCAACCACTCCTGCTGACCCATGCGGGACTGAACTTCCCTCATGTGGTCGCCATATCCAAACCCCGGCAGCCAGGAGGGTAGGTGATGGGAAGGGCTGTGGATTCCTGGCCTGCTGGACAGTACTGGACCAGTGCCCATACCCCTCTGTACCCTCAGCACATACCTAGGTGAGGGAGGGAGGGAGAATGGGCAGCAGCCATGCCTGCTCCACCCCATGCTGTGGGTGAAAGTGATGAGTTTCCTGTGTGCAGGGTGGGTCAGCTGGGCCCAGAGGAGGAGCCAGATGCCCACCCACACAGCACATTTGCATGATCACATGCAGAAAGCATACATGTGCCACTGTCAGAGGCAGGGCTAGAGGGGGCACCTGTACCAGGTGACTTTGCTGTAATCCAGGCCACCAGCCCTATGGGCTGGCCTGGGTCCACCAGTGGCCTTAATCACTTTTTTTTTTAACTTATTTTTTTTAGGGCCTCAGGTGTGGCATGAGGAAGTTCCCAGGCTATGGACTGAATCACAGCTGCAGCTCCAAGTCTATGTCACAGCCAGAGCCAAGCCTGAAACCCACACAAAAACTTCTAGGAATGCTGGATCCTTAACTCACTGAGCAGAATTAGGGGTCAAATCCACATCCTCATGGATACAAGACAGATTCATTCCCAATGAGCCACAATGGGAACTCCCAGGTTGCTATACTTTAGGAGGCTCTTGGTGTCAGTGAAGCTACAGAGGCCCCCACAAACCCACCCCTCCCTGTAGGAAGGTGACTATGCAGCCTGCAGACCCCACCCCAGGCCCAGACAGGAAATTCTCAAGCCCACCACCATCAATGTCCACTGCCTCCATGGACCTGCTTCTCCCTAAGTGGATGACACAGATGACCCCAGGGAAAATGTCATGCCAGCTCTTTTGAGGCCTGCTTGGGCAGCTTTAAAAGTTCACCTGCAGAGTAACTAAGCAGCAGTAGCTAGAAAAACTGGAAAAAAATGTTCAAGAGGGGAGGCCCTGGCAGCTAAGAAGATAAACCTAATAGAAGGCTAACATACATAGGAAAAGTCTTGCTAAGTCAGACAAAATCCTAGAGGCTACTTATAAAAAGGGACAGGTTCAAAACACACAGAAGTCAAGTATGTGCATGGGGGCCCCTCAATGAAGTAAAAGAAAATTTGAAACTGAAAAGACATTTGCACTTCTAAAGTCCTTATTGAGTGAGGAATTTCTACAGATAAACTTTATAATGGCAAACAGCTGGGAAATGATGTGACATATAGATCACAACACAAAGGGAGGAGAGAGAAAATATGCCTATTGACCTCACTACTAAGAAATATGCAGATGGAGCGCAAAAGCCCTGACAGCAGGCACTTAGCTCAACAGCTTTTAAGGTCAGAGCTGGGAGGAAAGGTCTGAGGGTCAGGAGGTCTGAGAGAGTGAAGCTGGGGTCAGTGGAGCACCACAAATACCCTTATTTATAACCACAGGCAGAGGTGACTGACAGGACCTCCACATGGGGGAGCAGCAAGGGCCTGGGGCTCCCCCTGGGCTCCTGGGTATTTGCCAAATGGAAAGACCCGAGAGCTCCAAAATAAGGACCTTTAATAAAATCATGATAGATCCATAATGCACATGTTGCACAGCCACTGACACTGGCCCCAAGGTAATGATAGTCCCTAGTGTTGGTATAAGTGCAAAAGCTCTGCAGTGTCCTGTGGGCAGGAACAGAGCACGACTGTGATACCACCCCCCGCCAAGGGGTGCTGGACACCTGGGGAGATGGGCCAAGGGACAGTGGGACAAGGCCAGGCCTCCTGGGGGAGATCAGTTTGGTCACAGGACCCTCCCCAGAAGGCAAGAGCTTCCAGGTAAGGGGCTCAGGGCTGATGCTGACCAATGAGATGGCCCCTCATGGATGGAATGGCAGTGACATCATAGTTCCAATGCTGCCTGGCAGCCACTCTGCTTCGTGTCCGAAGGCAGTTGGGAGCCCTTGTGGTCTCTGACCTTCTCTGGAGATTGCCTGTCTATCCTGTTCTGACCCACTGTCCCCCTCATCCACCTTGTCATTGTTTCTAGAGGAGAGGCGCACCTGCAACAGCGAGAGCTCAGAAAGGTGAGCAAGAGAGGCACCCTCATCCCTAATGGGCACCTTGGGCACAGAGGCCACTTGGCAGGTGACCCCCTTCCCCATGAGCTGTGGCTGAGCTGACACCAACACTGGAGCACAGAAGGTGAGCCAGGGGGATGCAGCCCCTCAGGGAGCTGAGGGGTGCCAGCTGCAGCCACAGCGCCCAGGCTCATGAAGGTGGCCAAGGTCAGAGCTTAGATTTCTGGAGTGGGGAAAGGGGGTAGGTGAGAGGAAAATGAAGATGAGGATAAATGGAGGTGGGAGGGTGGGGGCAGGAGGAGGTGGTGCAGGGAAGAAGGAGGAAAGATGAACAGTGAAGGAACAGGGCAAGAAGGATGAGCAGGAAGAGGACCAGCACAGAAAGGGGGAGCAGGAGGACAGGAGGCCAAGACCAACCCAAGCCAGTTCCTTGAGAGTCATGTTGGGGTCCCTGTAGATGTTTTACTTGAGTGATCCCTTGGTTTGATGCTCAGACCTGGGGAACCTCAAGGTACTGATTGAGGCCTGTGTGGGAAATCACTGGCCTGATTCAAGACTCACCACAAGAGCTTACTGTTCACATCAGTATTCTCCTGACACTGCTAACAAGCAGTGGGAGAGGAGGAGTGAAGGAAGATCAGGGTTCAGGGACAGCTGGTTGTGAGGGTCCAGGTGCCCAGTTCCACTGCATCCCGGCCACCCTCCCCTGCGTGGAGAGACGACCCTCCCCAAAGGAAAGTCGAATTTCGGGCCAACGGTTCAGGGCTGCTCCTGGCCAATGGGTGGGCTCCACTGTGGGTGGAATGGCAGTGACCCCAGAGTTCTGTCTGTTGCCTGGCACCCACTCTGCTTCCTGTGCCAAGGCAGTTGGAGGCCCTTGTGGTTGCTGACCTGCTCTGACGCTCGCTTGCCTGCCCGCCCTGCTCTGACACACCTGATCCCCACACCTTCCTGGTTGACTTATTATCATTTTGAGAGGAGAGGCCCATATCCAACAGTGAGAGTCAGAAAGGTGAGCATGAGCTGCACCCTTGACCCTATCAAGGCCTCAAGGACAGAGAGGCCACTGGTTGGTGCCTGGACTACTCAGGTCTGGGCCTGAGGTGACAGGGACCTCCAGCACCAATCACTGAGTGTGTAGCCCACTCAGGGCTCTGTGGGGTGTGGGCTGCTGCCAGAGAGCCTGAATCCCTGTGAGGAGCCTGAGGTGAGAGCTCAGAACCCTGGCCCAGAAAAGGAAGAGGGGGAGAAGGAAGGAGGAGAGATGATGCAGGAAGAGGAGGAGGAGGTGGAGGAAGGGAGGTCTAGCCAAGAAGAGATGAAAGTAGAAGGGTGGATACAGGAAGCTCAAGAGAGGAGGTGAATTAGGAGGAGTTAAAAAGACAGGAGTGAGAGCAAGAAGAGTAAGGATGAAGGAAGTAGAGCAGAAAGATGGAGGAGGAGGAGAAGTAGATAGAGGAGGAGTAGATGGAGGAGGGGGAGAACTAAACAGGACAAGACGGATGGATGGAAGTGATGGATAGAAGAGGAAGAAGGAGAGGTGGAGGACCAGGAGGAGGGGAAATAGGGCATCTATGCCAGCCTAGAGCAGGTGGCACTGCAATCTGGATGAGGTTGCTTCAGTGGTGCAGTGAGCCCCAGGTTTGATGCTTGGACTCTGGGAACCTCAGGGAGCTGTGTGAGGCCTGGGTGGAAAGTCTCTGGCCTGATTTAAGTCCATTGGCAAGGGATTAGTGTCCACATCACTACTGTCCTGGAACCCCTAATAGGGAGGGGGAGAGGAGAAGTGAAGAAAGGCCATGGTTTCTGAGGGGCTCTGTGCCCGGGTCCATTGCCTGCCATACTACAGCTGGCCCAGTCACCTTCCACTGCCAGCTGACTGCAGTGTCCCTGGAGAGGATGACCTCCATGGTTATGAATTCAGTGCTAACACTGACCTCTGACCTTGGTCCTATTTTGGGTGGATTGGCAACAACCTCCAAGTTCAACCCTCTGCATAGCACCCTCTCTGCTTTGTGTCCCCAGGCAGTTGGAGGCCCTTGTGGTCTCTGACCTGCTCTGACACTCGCCTGCCCTCCCTGTTCTGACCCACCGACCTGAACCTGGGTCCATTTGTACAGCAGAGACCAGCTCTAACAGCAAGAGGCCAGAAAGGTAAGAAAAACCTGCACTGCATACTGACTCTTGGGGACAGGGGCAAGCAGGTCGGTGACTTAGTCCTCCCTGGTCTCGGCCAAGATGATGCCAAACCCAGCCCTGACCATGAGCCAGCTGCGTGCAGTCCCTTGTGTCTCCAAGGGGTGAAGGCTGCTGCCCACAGTGCCTGATTCCATGTGAGGGGCCCAAGGTCAGAGTTCAGAAAACTGACTCCAGGTGGGGGGCACGGTGGGAAGAAGATTAGACAGAGAGGTTTCAGGAGGAGATGAAGTGGAGGAAAGAGGGAGGGGAAGGGGAGGAAGGAACAAAGGAGCAGGAGGAAAAGTGTAGCAGGAGGAGGACAAAGGAGCAGGAGGAGATGGATGGATGGAGGCGGAGCAGGGGGTCCAGGCCAGCCCAGAGCCAGCTCTATGGGTTCCAGGAAGGGTCCCTGCAAAAGCCATGCCTGAATGAGCCCCTGGTTTGATGGTTGGACCTCAGGAACCTCAGGGAGCTGGGTGAGGAGGAGGTGGGAAATCATTGGCCTGATGCCAGTCCAACTGCAAGGGCTTAGTGTCCACGTCCGTATCCACTTGGCACTTCTGACAAGCAGTGGGAGAGGAGGAGTTAAAGAAGGGCAGGGTTGGAGGACCAGCTGGTCATGAGAGTCCAGGTGCCCATGACCAGTTCAGCCAGGCTCCACCTGCTCCTGGTCCCACTCCCCTGTGTGGAGAGAGGACTTCATACCAAAGGAACGTCATTTTATAGGTCAAGAGTTCAATGCTGCTCCTGGCCAAGGGGATGGCCCATTTCCACTGTGAGTGGAAAGGCAGGGATCCCAGAGTTCTGCACCCTGCTTTATACCCACTCTGCTTCACGTCACCAGGCTACTGGAGTCCCTCAGAGTTGCTGATCTGCTCTGACACTCACTTGTCTGCCCACCTGATCCTCACACCCGCCTGGTTACCTTTTTACCATTTTGAGAGGAGAGGCCCAAGTCCAACAGTGAGAGTCAGAAAGGTGAGCTTGAACTTCTCCCTCACCCACTACCAACACCTCAAGGACAGAGGCCACTGGTGGGTGCCTGCACCACTCAGGTCTGGGGCTGAGGTGACAAGGACTGCCAGCACCAACCACTGAGCATGCAGCACCCCTCAGGGCCAGAATGCCCAAGTCCCTTTGAGGAGCCTGAGGTGACAGCTCAGACTCCTGGCCCAGAAAGGAAGAGGGGGAGGAGGAAGGAGGGGAGAGAATCCAGGTCCTGGAGGAGGAAGAGGGGAAGGATGGGGAAGAAGGAAGGTCTAGCTGGACCAGAATTGGATGGAGAAAGGAGGAAGGACGAGATGATTGAAGAGGAGTATAAAATACAGGAGGGTGAGGTAGTAAAAGACAGATGGTTGGGGAATAGCAGGAGGAAGGAAGCGGAGGAGAAGTGGGGAGATGGAGGTGGATGGAAGAGAATGAAGGTGAGATGGAGAGGGGAGTGAAAGAGAAGCAGGGTGTCCAGACCAGCCCAGGGTCTGCTGTATTGAGTTCCAAATGGTGTTTCTTAAAAGTTGTACCTGAGGGAGCACCTTGTTTGATGCTGTGACCCAGGGAACCTCAGGCAGCTGCATGAGGCCTGGGTGGGAAATCTCTGTCCTGATTCAAATCCAAAGGCAAAAACTGAGGGTCCACATCACTATCCTCCCAGAAACCTCTGAGATGGAGGAGTGAAGGAAGGTCAGGGTTAGGAGACCAAGTGTTCCTGAGGGTTGATATGCCCAAGTCCATTGCCTGCCAGGCTACAGCTGCCCCAGTCACCTTCTCCTGAGAGCCTTGTACCTGGAGAGGATGACCTCCCTGGTTATGCGCTCAATGTTGACCCTGATCTCTGATATCAACTCTACTGTGGGGGGAATGACAGGGAACTCACAATTCTGCCTGCTGTCTGACAGCCACTCTGCTTTGTGTCCCCAGGCAGTTGGAGGCCCTCGTGGTCACTGACCTGCTCTGACGCCTGCTTGTCTGTCTGCCCAACATTCTCTGGCCTACTTGATCCCCCACCCGACTGGATACCTTGTTACAATTTTGAAAGGAGAGGCCCACATTCAACAGTGAGTGAGAAAGGTGAGCTGGAGCTGCACCCTCACCCCATACCAACACCTCAAGAACAGAGGTCACTGGTGGGTACCTGGATGATTCAGGGCTGGGAAGGAGGTGATAAGAACCTCCAGCACCAAGCACAGAGCTTGCACCTCAGACACCTGGCCCAGAAAAGGAAGACATGGAGAAGGAGGGAGGGAAGCAGATGCAGGAGAAGAGAAGGATGGGAGGAAAGAAAGTCCAGCTACACCAGAGTTGGATGTAGGATGAGGGAGGGAGGAGTGGTGAGTGAGGACGAGAAATGAAGACAGGAGTGAGAGAAAGAAGAAAAAAGATGGATGAAGTGTTAGGCAACTGATGGAGGAGGAAGAGTTAAAAGAGGGGGAGGACTGAGCAGGAGGAGATGGATGGTGCAAGAAGTGAATGGAAGAGGATGAAGCAGAGATGGAAGAGGATGTGGAGGAGAAGCAGGGGGTCCAGGCCAGCCCTGAGAGTTGGTCTTGGGTTCCAAGTTGAGTTGCTAGAAAGTATACTTGATTTACATCCTGATTTAATGCTGCAAACTCACTAGCCACAGGGAGCTGGGGGAGGCCTGGGTGGGAAATTGCTGGTCTAAATCTAGTCCAGTGGCAATGACTTAGGGTTCACCATGGAACCCCTAGGATGGAGGGGAGAGGAGGAGTGAAGGTAGAGCAGGGTTAGGGAGCAGGTGTTCCTAAGTTTTCATGTGCCCGAGTCTATCACCTGTCAGGCTACACCTGTCTGTGGTCATCCTCCCCTGCTGGGTTACAGCCCTGTCCCTGAAAAGGATGACCTCCTTCATTTTGGGCTCAGTACTGACCCTTACTTATGATCTTAGCCCAATATTGTGAGGAATTAGAATGAACTTGCAGTTATGCCAGCTGCCTGGAACCCACTCTGCTTCATGTCCCCAGGCAGGTGGAGGCTCTTGTGGTCACTGACCTGCTCCTGAAGCCTGCACATCTTCTGGCCCTGATCGAACCCACCTTATCTCCACACCCACCTGCTTACCTTCTTACCATCTTGAGAGGAGAGGCCCACATCCAACAGGGAGCATAGAAAGGTGGGCTTGAGCTGCACCCTCACCCTCTACCAATATCTCAAGGGAAGAGGACTGTGGTGGGTGCCTGGAGCACGTGGTTCTGAGGTTGAGGTGACAAGGACCTCTAGCACCAATCCCTGAGCATGAAGCCCCTTCTGGGTTCCATGAACTACAGGCTGCTGCCAGAGGTGCCCGACACCCTGCAAGGAGCCCAAGGTTAGAGATCAGGCTCTTGTCCAGAAAAGGAAGAGAGGGAGTAGGATGGACAGGTGAGGCTGGAGGAGGTGCAGGAGGATGCAGGAGGAGGCGGAGGATGGGAAGGTCTAGCAAGAGGAGAGATGGATTCAGGAGAAAAGGTGGATGCAGCAGGATGGAGGGAGAAGGTGAATAAGGGGGAGATATAGGGACAAGAGGGAGAGGAAGAGGAGACAACGTGAATGGAGGAGAGGTGGAGGATGCAAGGAAGATGGATCAGGAAGAGCATGAAGAGCAGGAGGAGGAAGAGGAATAGATAGAGGAGAGGGAGGAAAGGACTGAGGAGGAGGACATGGATGGATGGAAGAGGTTGAAGGACAGATGGAGGAGGGGGGAGGGGAAGCAGGGGGTCCAGGCCATCCCAGAGCAGGTGGTATTGGGAGCTGTGTGGGGTCTCTTAAAGGGTGTACCTGAGTGAGCTCCTGGCTTGATGCTTGGACCTGGTGAAATCCGGCAGTGTGGTGCGGCCTGGGTGGCACATTGCTGGCCTGAGTCAAGTCAAACTGCAAGGGCTTAGAGTCCACATGAGTACTTTCTTGGAAACCCTAAGTGGGAGGGGAGAGGAGGAATGAATGAAGGTCAGAGTTGGGGTCCAAATGTTAGTGAAGGCCTATTTTCCCAGGTCCCTCACCTGCCAGGTGACACCTGCTCCTGTCAAATTCTCCTGCCATGTTACAGCCCTGTCCCTGGAGAGGATAATCTCCTTGGTTATGTGCTTAATACTGACCCAGACATCTGACCTTTGTCCTAGATGGATGGATGGAGCGGGGAGCAGGGGGTCCATGCCAGCCCAGAACCAGCTCTATTGGGATCTGGATGGGGTCCCTGCAATGCTTGTACCCTACTGAGACTCTGGGTTGATGCTAAGTCCCAGGGACCTCAGGAAGCTGGGTGAGGACAAGGTGGTATGAAATAGCTGGCCTGATTCAAGTCCAATGGCAAGGGCTTAGGGTCCGCATCAGAATCCTCCTGGCACTGCTATCAGGCAAGGGAGAAGAGGAGTGCAAGAAGGGTTGGTGGACCAGCTGGTTACAAGTTTCTAGCACAGCCAGTCTCCATCTCCCCCTGCTGATGCTCCCCTGTGTGGACAGAGGACCCTCCCAGAAAAGAAAGTCACTTTTCAGGTCAAGAAGTCAGTGATGCTCCTGGCCAGTGGGATGGGCACCATATTGGTTGGAATGGCAGAGACCCCAGAGTTGTATCTGCTGCTCTGAACCCATTCTGCTTCCTGTCCCCAGGCAGTTGGAGGCCCTTGTGGTCACTGACCTGCTCTGATGCTCACTCACCTGCCTGCCCTGCTCTGACCCACCTGATCCCCACACCCGCCTGGTTACCTCGTTACCATCTTGAGGAGAGGCCCACATCCAACAGCGAGAGTCAGAAAGGTGAGCAAGAGCTCTGCCCTCAGCCCCTACTGACACTTCAAGTAAAGAAGCCCATGGTGTGGGTGCCTGGACCACTCTGGTCTGAGGTTGAGGTGACAAGGACACCCAGCACCAACCACCATATGCACAGTCCCCTTAGGCCTCTGTGAAATGTGGGCTGCTGACAGAGGTGCCTCAGTCCCTGTCAGGAGCCTGAGGTCAGAGCTCAGAATCCTGGACCAGAAGTGGAAGGGGGGGAATAGGAGGGAGGGGAGAGGTTGTAGGAGGAGGAAGAGAATAGAGGATGCAGGCACAGGAGGAGAAGGAGGATGGGGAGGAAGGAAGGTCAAGTCAGAGGAGAGATGGATGTAGGAGAAAAGGTGGATGCAGGAGGATGGAGAAAGCAGGTGAGCGATGAGGAGCATTAACGACAGGACTGTGAGGAAGAAAATAAAATTTTGATGGATGGGGAGGGGGATGATGGAGGAAATGTAGATGGAGGAGGGAGAGTGGGAGGACCATGCACGAGGAGATGGAGGAGTGGGAGGTGGATGGAAGAGAATGAAGGTGAGATGGAGAAGGGGCTGAAGTACACTTTCAGGTCCAGGCCAGCCAACAGCCTCATCTACTGGGATCCAGGTGGTGTCACTTAAAAGTGTACCCATGTGAGCCACTGGTTTGATGCTCAGACCCAGAGAAATCTGGGAGCTGCTCTTACCTGGGTGGTCCATCCCTGGCCTGAGTCATGTCAAACCCAGGAACTTAAGAGTCTACATCATTATGTTCCCTGAACTCCTAAGAGGGATGGAGAGAGGAGGAGTAAGGAAGGTGAGGGTTGGGGGACCAAGCCTTCCTGAGTTTCCATGTGCCTGGGTCCATCACCTGACAGGTTAGAGCTTCCCCTGTCATCTTCCCCTGCCATCCTGTCCTGCTGGGTTACAGCCCTGCCCCTGGAGATAATGAATCTCTAGATATAGGCTCAGCATGAACTGTGACCTCTGCCCTCAGCCCTATTTTTGTTGGAATGACAGTGACCCAAGAGTTCTGTCTTCTGCCTGGCACTCATTTTTATCTTGTCCCCAGGCAGTTGGAGGCCCTGTGTTCTCTGACCTGCTCTGACGCTCGTCCATTTCTCCACCTCTCCCACCCCATCCCTGGGTGCATTTCCACCAAAGAGGCACAGCTCCAGCAGCGAGAGGTCACAAAAGTAAGTGTGACTTGCACTCTCACCACATACTGACACTAGGGGACAGGCCTCTGGTGGGAGCCTGGACTGCTCTGGTCTGTAGCCTAAGTGACAAGGACCTTCAGCACCAACCAACTGAAGATGCAGCCCACTCAGGGATCTGTGGTGTGTGGGATGCTTTCAGAGGTGCCTGAATACCTGTGAGGAGCCTGAGGTCTGAGCTCAGACCCTTGGCCCAGAAAAGGAAGGTGGGGAGGAGTAGTGAGGAGAGAGGATGCAGGAGGAGGAGGAAGAGGTGGACGTGCAAGGAAGCTGGATCAGGTGGAGAGATGGATGTAGGAGGTGGAAGGATGAATGGCTGGCGGAGGAGCAGTGGTTGGGGAGGAGGAACGTGGAGGACTGTTGCGGAGGTGGATGGAGGAGACACGGGCCCTGGGGAATGGGCAGAATGTAGCATTGAGACCATTGTGGATGAGTGTGGATGTTGGGGGAATGTGGAAAAGTGGTGTTGGGAGGTGGACATTAGGGAGACAGAGGAGGAGGAGGAGGTCAAGAGGGGTGAATGGAGGGAGGAGGAGCAGCACGGGGCAACTGCAGAGGAGGAGGTCTGAGTTCAGGCAACTCTCCAGGGCCCACTTGTTCCTCAAAGCCCCTTCTTTGGCCTAAATCCTAGAGGTTGCTCATCCATCCTGCCTGAGATCAGAGACCCCAGCTAGGTGAGCACATGTGGTCTGTGATCTGGGGTGGGGACATAGAGCCTCACCCAGTTCAGCATCCTGTCCCCCATCGTTCCATGTGTCATCTGACCCACAGAACCCAGCTGTGTTCCCCATTGGCTAGACCCTCTTTGTGTTGTCCCACAACAGATGTGTCCCACCACATCAACAGGGAAAATGAGCCACTTCCCCCTGTGACTTGTTCACAAGTGTGAACCTAGGGATGGTCTCATAGCACAGTGGCCACCTGTGGTCAAATATGTCATCCTGTCCCCAATCCTGCCCTCCTCCTGATAGGCTAGCACTCTACTCTGATTCACCAGCCAGAATCAGCTGAGAGTTAAGAAGAATGGAGCAGATGGGAGCCTCCTGTCCTAGAGACCTCTGGTCCCCACATCCCAATCTGCCTCCCCAGTGGGCACATCTGGGGTAGGGGCATGGTTAGGGAAGAGCTTACTGGGCAGGAGCAAAGGGCTGTTCTTGGCTGGGTGAGCACCTGACATTATTTAAACCTGTGCAACTTCCGCTCCCACCTTCAGAGCCTCTTGGGGCCCAGAAAGTGGGGAATCTGGCTCAGAGCTTTTTTCTTAAATTCACACATCAAATGCAATTGCTAAAGTGTATGACTGAGAGGTTTTTAGTGTATTAGCAGATCCATGCCACGACCACCACTATCTCCACCTTCCACTACCTCATCAAGTAAATCTCTTAGTATCAGATACTGCCACTCAGCCCTCCTGCAGCCCTGGGGACTGCTGACCTCTTCCTGTATCTCTGGGCGTGGCTCTGCTGGATCGGGCTCCTCCTTGGAAACTCAAAACAGGCAGTCTCTGTGCCTTCTTTCTTTCCTGAGCATCATCTCTGTCCACGTTGCAGCATGTGGCAGTGTTTCACTCCCTCTCTGGTTGAATGATGTTCCACCACATTCTGGTCATCAGGCCATCTGTCCAAGAAAACTTAGATGGGGCCCACCTTTTTGTTCTTGTGAGTTGCTCTGCTATGAACGTACATGTTTAGACGTCTGCATCCCTGTCTTCCTCTCTCTTGGGTTTATATCTGGGAGTAGAACTGTTGGGTCATGCGGCGGCTCTTCATTTAACTTTTGGAGAAAGGATTTGTTTTCCATAGACATTGCACCACTTTACAATCCTGTCAGCCATATAAGAAGTTTCCAGCTTCTCACATCCTCATTTAATCAGTAACATTCACTCCAGTGGGGAGAAGTTCAGCCCTCTGGTGGCTTTGATTTGCATACCCCTGATGCTAATATTGAGCCACGTCTCCTGTGCCTGCTGGGCTTGTTCTCTAAAGTTGGGTTGACTTTGGAGAAATATCTATCCAGGCCCTCTGCCCATTGTCTACTTGGTCCGTTTCTATAGTGGAGTTAGGAGTTTAGCCATATTCTGTACACCGGCCCCTTATATGAGGTCAGGTCATTCTCATATTTTTATGAATTGTGTGGGTTGTCTTTTCCTTGGCAGTGTCACTTGAGGTGCAGCTGCCTTAATTTTAATCAAGTCCAATTTATCCATATTTACTTTTTGTTGCCTGGGCTTTTGATGCCTAAGCAAAATGTGAGTCCCATGAGCCAGCAGGAGCCTCCCCACCTGGCAGCTGCCCTCCCCTTGGCACACCTGAGCCAGGAGTGCACCCCCATGTGCTGCAGGACAGCCATTTCCATGGACCTCTGGGCCCCCTTCTTGATCTCCATCATCTCATTGTGATAGGCTCTCCCAGGCTGCTGGGAGGGGTCTATTAAGTGGAAGTGTTAGGATGTTTGGGTTGTCACCTACCTAGGCAGCACGGTTTTCTCCCCTCTGATCAGATAGATGGGGAGCCTCCAACAGGGAGCCCACTTTAACCTGTTGGTGCTCTGGAGCTCTTCCATGAAGTGGAATATTATGATTTTTGTCTTGCAGCATCAAACATGGTGAAGCTGGAGACTCTGCTGGCCCTGGAACGAACAGAAATAGTGGCCAAGTATGAGCAGGTGAGGCCCCAGAGGGAGTGAAGTCACTAGGAGCAGGTGCAGCTGTGGCAGGGGTCAGAGACAAGAACAGACAGGGAGGCCTGGTGGGGACCAAAGCCAGGTAACAGGTGAGGCCCAAAGGGGCATCATCATTAGCAGGAGCAGGTACATCACCCAAGTGGGAATTATAATAGCCCAGGTGCAGACCACAGCCTGAAGGGGCAGGTGAGGCCCAGGAATGGAGTCACAGCCCATGGGGGCAGGTATATTCCTGGTAGGATCGGATCCAAGGTTGAGCAGGTGAGGCCCATGTGGGGACCAGAGGCAGCAGGAGCAGATGTGTTCCAGGCAGGATCAGAACAGGTAGGAGCAGGTAAGAGGCAGGGTCTTATGCTGGGCCTGTTGTCAGATGTTCCTTGGCGCCCAAGGACACCCTGCATGTAACTTCATCTCATTGCACCATCTGGGTTTCAGGGGCACCAGTCAGGGTCTCCCGCGGACCCGGACCCGTGGGATGATTCTGACCTCTCGTGCTACAAGGTCACCTACAGGTTAGTATTTTCACTATGAGTCATCTGGACACCCCCTCCCTCTCTCCTTGGGGAGGGTTGCATTTGGGGAATCAACTCTGGAGGCAGGACCCTTCAGCCTAGCTCAGGGCCTCTAGCCCTGGTGGCCACTGGGGACCAAGGTCCACAATAGACTTTTGACAAGAGTGCACAGGGGAGATAGTACAGGCAGAACTAGGGGATGGGCCAACATGGGCCTCAGCTCTGTGGCCTCCACATCCATACTGGGGAGAGCCCAGGGCATCCATCCAGCAGGGTCAGGGCCAGGCTGGTCTGCAGTGGCCCTACAGAGCGTGGCCACAGGGAGGGGGCACCTGGCCAACAAGTCTCCGAGGGCAGTGGGCCCAGACAGGGGGCCATGTGGGGACAGCACAAAGGGCAGTGAGATATTGCTTTAGAGAGATGGTCAGAGGACAGTCTTGCAGAACCTGGAAGCTCATGGGTAGGTGACAGAGGCAGGTGGAGTTTGATCCCTTGTCTGGTGCCAGGAGACACAGGGTAGGAGGCATGGCCCAGCCATGATGGGTGAGGGGAGACTGGGCTAAAGTTGCTGAGTCAGCTCTGGGAGAGGCTGCTCACCTGTCAGGTCAGGAGTGGGGGTGCACAGTGCAGAGGGGGTGGCCAGCCCCAGTGGAAGTAGGGGCTCCACCTGGGGTGCTGCAGTCTGCTCCAGAGCTGGCATCCTCCTTGGGTCCTCCTCTGTTTCTGGGTGTCTCTGGTTAAGATGGGGGGTGGCAGGGGCAGGGGTTTCCAGGCACCTGGTTCCCACAGCTCTACTTCTCCTGCCTTGCAGATGGGAACAGCCTGGCCTCAGTACCCAGGGCCTCAGCATCCATGGCCTCAGCACCCACAAGGCGAGGGTGAGAAACCATCTGTGCTATGCTGGTGGGAGGTAGCCAAGGGGTGTGGCTGTGGTTCCCTGCCTGACCCCAGAGCAGCCAAAGGGTCCTTGGGCTGTGAGGGGTCTGTGCTTTCTTGCCTCCTCTAAGATCATGGCCCTGAGTCAGGGCCACTCTAGGGAAGCTGGCAGCTTGGCTAACACCACCATGTCCCCTTTTCCAGCAAAGAGCCCAGGACATTAGGCGAGCCACTAAGTGGGTGAAGATGCTGAGGAACTGGAGTAAATACCAGGGCAGTCGAAAGGTAGAAACCTGAACATCCTGACCCTGAAGAGAGCTGCCCTGGGTCCCCTGGGGCTTCCCTGGCCACTCTGGCCCAGGACACCACAGGGTGGACCAGACACGCCCACGCCACATGTAGAGACCAGCCCAGGTCCAGGCAGAGGCAACTTCTCCTGAGCATCCATTGTGCCGGGTGTCACCTGCACCTGTTTTAGGGCCCCTTCTTTCCCGCAGATGCGCCGGCGAGTCTACAAGGGGATCCCCCCACAGGTGAGAGGACAGGCATGGTCTCTGCTCTTGGATCTGGAGAAGGTGAAGGTGGAGAACCAAGGGAAATACCAGGTATGGCCCATCCACCTGTGCCTCAGGGACCCTTCACCCATCCCCAGATTTCCTGGCACCTCCCAGGCTCACAGGCCCAGGGCCCACTTGTCAGGAAGTCCCTGCCCACATCCTCACTGAGTCCCCCCGGCCCAGTGCAGTCACTGAGTCCACAGATGGACAGGTACCACCTGGCTTCACACTAAGGCCTCCCAGAAACCTGAGGGGGACAGAGTCACACAGAAAGGAACAGAAGCCAGGAGGAAAGAGCAAGGAGACCCTCACACAAATCTTGGAAGGAGATGGCCAGACCAGATGAACACAGGCCTGACTAACTTGGGACAAGAAACAGGTCTCAAACCATTGACCCAGAGAGGTCCCTGCCCCCAGCCAGTTCCTGACACTCAGCCCCTGTCCCCAGTGTACCCGAGGTCCCACAGCCCAGGGTGGATGCTCTATGCACCTGGTTGAGCAGCATCATCAGGGGAAGTGAAGGGGGAGCAGGTGTGACAGTGGCCACAGGTGTCTGAGTTGCTCAATGATGGGCAGTCTGAGAGGCCCAGAGCATGGTGGACATCCACTGACACTGTGGGAAAAGAGCCAGCATCACACTCGGTCCTCATGCTCTCAAAAGGCCCTGAAAACCAGGCATGGGCTCCCTTTCTGGCCCTCTGCCTCACCCAGCCTGTATGTGGTGGGACTGAGAGGGGTCAAGGGACAGAGGCCCAGCTGCCCTCCCAGCCTCCCCACTGCCCTGGGACACCCACACCTGGGGGAAGCCTCCCAGGAGATAAGCCCAGGGCCAGGGTGGCAGCACTGTCATCCTGGACTGCCTTGTGTGGGCTGGGGGAGGAGGGAGGCTGTTGGCCTGGTCATTGTGTCACTATTGGGTGGGGGTCTGAGCCTTCGAGAAGCCACAGGCTGATCATCCACAGGCTGACGTCCCCTGCCCAGTGATGCTGGACACAGGCTGTGACCTGGGCACCCTTGTGACCCTACCTGGCTTCAGAAACAGGCAAAAGAAAGATTTCTCCAGAAAACACTTGTGTTGAACCAGCAGCACCTGCTCTGCTGTGGCAGTTGGTTGGAGTTTTAGGCTTTTCACCTCGCTATCCCCTACCCCTGACTCTACCCACAGAGAATGAAGGAGCAGGCCAGGCTCTACTCTCGGGACATCAAATATATTGACATGGACGTGAGCCGCACCTTCCAAAACAATATTATGTTCCAGGAGCGGTACGGCATCAAGTGAGGATGCTGAGCCACTGGTCCCTGGGCAGAGGGGCAGGGGGTGATGGCCAGGGGTCCTGGGGGAGGGGAGGCTCGAGGATGAGGCTGGAGCTGAGGTGGCAAGAGTGGGGCCTGTGCAGAGCACCTGCAGAAGTAAAATGCACAGGGCAGGCACCCTGAGGGAGGTTGGCTGTGCCTTCATAGGTCAAAAGGCCCCCATGGGGAGGGGAGGGTCCCTGGGCAGCAGAGAGCAGGCTGCACCAGGACGTAAGAGGATAGAGTGAGTGTCAGATGGGTCCAAATGTCACCTCATTTAGATCTTTGTCTACTTTTTTAGACCATCTGCATCATTTCTAAAAGTAAAGTGGGATGGAACCTGCAATTCTATCACCCCATCCTACATTAGTGATCCTTACTTTTTTAGACCATCTGCATCATTTCTAAAAGTAAAGTGGGATGGAACCTGCAATTCTATCACCCCATCCTACATTAGTGATCCTTGCTCCATCCAGTGTTCCACACACACCACACACTTGACCAGTGGAAGGCTATGTTTATAGCGAGCCCCATTGTCCCCTTTCCAGGCAGCAAGCCCTCTTCAATGTGCTCACAGCTTACTCTGTCTACAACACAGTGAGTACCCACCCCTGGCCAGCCATCCCACAGTGGCCCTGCTTCTTAAGTGGCCTGTTGGCACCAGTCAGCATGCCAGCTCCAACAGCCACAGAGGTGATGCAAGGGGAGCTCTGCTGTCAAGCTGACATGGATGGCTGGGGTGCAGACCCCACTTTTAGGACAGAAATGGCACATTATGCCTAGGCTGTGCCAGCCCGTGAGCTTGGGAATGTTTTATAGAAAGTTCACATGGGCCTAAAAAGCATTGCTATGGTGGTGACACTTGAGTTTGAATCCTGAAGATGCCATTTCATGAACCAGAGTCTTAACAGGGATGAGAGTTCCCAGCAACCCAAACTCCTGCGTGGCTCCCTGGAGGTGGCTCCGCACCCCACCTGCACTTTCCAGAATATTCCCTCAAGGAGCACCAGCTGAGATGACCACACAGGATGACCAAAGTGGGGTCTGCGGCTGCTCCACCACCACCATGGCCCTCCAAGCCCCACATATGCCTGTAAGCAACCCCCACCTGCCCTCATGGCAGGACCTCCAAACCTTGCTGGTCCTCAGCACCCGGCATGCCTCGTCTGAAAAAGGGGGCCATGGGATGGTGCCCAGGCACAAATGGGAGCCCATCCAGTAAGTAGCTGAGGAGCAAGTGCCAGGGAGAGGGTGGTGGAGGCCTCCCAGGGGGTCCCTGCAGCCATATCTGACTCTTGCAGGAGGTGGGCTACTGCCATGGCATGAACCAGATTGTCGCCATCCTGCTCATGTTTCTTAATGAGGAGGATGCTTTCTGGGCACTGGCCCAACTGATGGACAACAAAAGACATGCGATGCATGGTAGGTGACTACCCTGGAGAGCTGGATGTGACTCGGCGACAGGAGTCTCCCTGCAGAGTTCCCCCCAGCTAACAGGGACTGGCTTGGTCCATCTCCCCATCAGCAAAGGGCACCAGCTCCCCCCACAGCCCTCTGTGTCCCACAGCCATGGCCCTCAGCCCTGTCCTTGTCCAGACCACACCATCCCTGCTGGTCTCTCTGCCTCTCTTCTGCCACCCACCAGGCCACCTCCAACCCCACCCCAAGCCCCTGATCAGAGGAGGCCCAGGTGGCAGTATCTCCCTGCTGTACCCCCTCCCCCCGCCTGACTCTCAAGCCCAGGAAATGTTCATGCACACCCCAACCCCCATCCCATGGGCCACACAACCTGCCCCTCAGTACTGGGGTCCTCATCCCCTTCTGCAGCCACAGTGGGGAGGGGCTGTGCCAGAAACAGAGGCCTGCCTGATGCTCAGCACTGAGCACCTGCCAAGCTGGGCCTCTGTGAGCAGGTTCTCAACCCTGGGCCACCCCAAGCCTCAAAGGCAGTCAGTCATGTCTGGGAAGATCCATGTAGCCAGGCTGGGGTGGGCCTTGCACACTGGAGTCACTACCTGGGGAGGAGGCCTTGGGCTCCCAGGACACACAAGCCCTTGCCAGGCTCACCTCTGACTTCCAGTGGGGGCGGTCCTTGGGGCTTCTCAGGCTTCTTCATTCCGGAGTTCCCGAAACTTCAGAGATTGCAGGCCCATCATGATAAGATTCTGGAGAGGACTCTCCCCAAGCTGAAGAGGCACCTGGTGAGTAGAGGCAGCCCTCAGAGAGCCTGGCCTGCCTGCACTTTCATCTTTCTTGTCCTGGTGCAGCCAGGTCTGAGCTGGGATCCACTGGTTGAAGGGGGTGCCTGCACAGGGTCCCCAGGCGGGGAGGACTGGGGCCATTCAGGCCAGCCCTAAACATTCTTTCCTCTGTCAGGACAAGGAATACATGTACACAGAAATTTATACTAAGCTGTGGTTCCAACATTGCTTTATTGACCAGGTAAGTGTACCCAGGGAGACTAGGTCCCCAAGAGGCATCCCCCCAGGCAAGCCCAGAGCCCTGGGGAGGGGGCATCTGGGGTCCTGAGGCTGAGCCATCTTCCCCTGGCCTCCTGTAGGGAAGGCTGGGTCAGGCTGGGGGGAGGGCAAGCATGTGCCCACACTGCAGTCAACCCCAGGCTCCTCTGAATATCTCCTGCAGAGCATGGGGCTGTCTTTTGTCCCCAGGACAGTGGAGGTACAGGCCAGGCTGGCTGGGACCTCCTCAGTCCACTCAGTTAAGAGCTGTAGGGCTCTTTTGGAGGCAGCCTGTGGGACTGCAGAACCCAGAGGCAGTGGGAGCTCCTAACCTGTGCTGGGACACCCCCCCCCCAACTTCATGCCCTGCTCAAACCGCCCTTCCTGGGCCTGCTGTCCCCACAGACACCTTTCTCACTCACACTAAGACTATGGGATGTATACATCCTGGAGGGGGAGCGAATGCTCACAGCCATGGCCTATACAATCATCAAGCTGCACAGAAGTGAGTAAGCCTGAGCCTGGGCCACTCAGGCCACAGAGGAGGACCAGCCAGGACTCAGGCTGGTCAGGGCCCCTGGAGAGGTGGCAGGAATGGGGCTGGCTCCTGGTTGTGGCACTGCTGTGGCTCTCCTGGGCCCAGCCGATCATGCATGCTGCCCCCAGGGAGGGACCCCAGGGTGGGGGCTGAGCCTTCCCAGTGGGGGCCGTGTTGGCTTGATGACATCCCCATCCCCAGAACACCTCCTGAAGCTGCCCCTGCAAGGCCTGTATGAGTTTCTTCAGGACAAGATCTCCGGGCCCTGGGCCCTAGAGGATGATGCAGTGATCAAAAAGCTACAGGCATCAATGGCTGAACTGCACAGGAAGAATTGGGACCTGCCTCCCCCAGGTGGGCTCAGCAGGGGTCTTCTCCTGATTCCCCCTCCAGGGCCGTGACCTGTGGAGCATCCCAGAGCCTTCCTGTTCACCCTGTCCACCTCCTGGTCTGCTCTAAGGCTTGGCTGGCAGGGGTTGGGCCCCAGGGCAGCCTAAGCAGATGCTGACCCTAACCTTACCCAGCCTGAGGGATGGTCTTAGGGTGAGGCCAGGGTGGCCATTTGGGCCACCAGGAGGCCCACCCTGCACAGACAACGCAGCCTGGGGGAGATTCTGATCCGGTGTGCTCACTTCTAGCAAAACCTGAGGAGTTCCCCACGAGGACCCTGGGCCTGGAGCGATCATCCCTGGAACCCAAGCCTTGCCCAACCATTACAAGCATAAAGGAACTCTCTGTAGAGGACGGGCCTGACCTCCCTGGCCCACCTGCTAAGCACCAGCAGCCTGGACCCTCACACGGCCAGGCCTGCCTAAAGGCTGAGGAACACCAGCAAGAGCGGGCCATGGTACCACAACTCCGTTGGAGGGCCCGAGAGCCACCACGTCTGGCCTGCCCATTTCCACCCCTGGACATACCTCAGGACCGGATGTGGCCGTGGAGATGGGCTTCTCTTCCCAACATCCCCAAGAACTATGAGTGTCCCCTCAAGTGGCCAATTGATATAGGATTCGAGCCCGAGTGTTGGGACCTTTGCCCCTCAGCACGGGCCAAGGTCGCCCTCAGGGCCACATTGCAGGCCTAGCCCTGCAGTCCCACCAAGGCCCCAGCCACAGGTCCTGCCCAGGCCCACTGAACACGCAGCCACGTGGCCCAGGACACCCCTCCTGACCCATAGCAAGTGCAGCCAATGCCCCTCCCAGGGCCGTGATCAGCACGACCAAGATAGGATACGTGATTTCAATTGCATTACAAATTGTAATGCTACTCCATCGTTTTGCAAATGACTCTCTGACATTATCTATGACATAAAGGGCATTTGTGATGAAGTTTTTGACAAAAAATCCAGTGACTTCTAGGATTTGTCTTTCAAATGACATGCATCTAGCCACTTGTAGCATGAAATTATTGAATCCCAAATCCCAGTGTCCACCACAGGGTGGCAGAATTCATCTTCTGCCACAGTCATCAGGCTGCAAGTATTTGTGGAGCAGACACTTCCAAAAACATCTAAGCATTCCTATAAAGGAGCTCTAATGGCACTGTACCAATAATTTCCCACTATAAATCTCCTAGAGCTAGTTTCATTTCTTCTTCTTGTTACTATGATGCAAAAATGGTAGTGGTGAATTTGGTAGGGTTTGCAGCATGTCTCTAATGACCTTAGACCATGTTATTTCCAGAAACTGGCCTAATTACGTCAAACCCTTTAGTTTGGCTAAACAAGAGTTCTATTTGGCTAATTCTATTTACCACAGCTTGCATAGTCTCCCAAGCTTCTCTCTTTGAGACAAAACTATTATGAAGTTGTCAATATAATGAATTAACTTACTTTAGGTATGGTAATACATAAATCTTTTTTAAAAAGTATGACAGTATGCTAAATCTATATCTTTGGGGGAAAAGAGTAAACCTATACTGTATTCTTTTGTATAGAAAAAGTAAACTATGCCTGACAGTTCTTTGTTTCTAAAAGTTAATCTGGAAGCATAATGTATGCAAATTGCAATTAATTTTTAAAAGAGTAATGAGTCTTTCTAGAAGACAAAACGAATTATAATGTTAGAATTAGAATCATATCCTGGCTCAGAAATACATATCGAATGCAAATGATTAACAAAACATGAATTAGCCAATTTCACAAAGATATATTTAGAATAAGGATATTTCAATATAAAATATGGAATCCCTGCTGTGGCACAATAGGACTGGCAGCACCAAGGGCACAGGTTCAATCCCTGGCCTGGCACAGTAGGTTAAATAAAAGATCCTTTGTTGCCACAGCTGTGGAGTAGGCTGCAACTGCATCTCAAATATGACCCCAGGCCTGGGCACTCCATATGCCACAAAAAAATATGTTTCAATTAGGATCATTTTAGTTGTAAATGAAAGGAAGGTCAAATGAAATTGTTTTTAAATGTAAGGATATTTGTTGACTGGCTTATGTAAATACAAACTCCAAAACCTGGGCAGCCTCAGAATGCATTGATAAAAATGATCAATTATACTATAATAAAATCCTTTACTTTTTGTATTCTTATCCCACTTGTCAGTATTGAATTTATCTTAAATCTTACAGCCTGAGCACTAGAAGGAGTACAATCTGTAATAATTCAGAGAAGAGCCTCTTTCTATGACACTGGCAGAGGTAATTGACCCTGAATATTAGGTGGAAAAGGAGATGCTATAACACTGGTGTTGGGAAGAATATTTTTTGAAGAAGTGATTAGACCTTGTATGGTAAGGTTCTGGACTAGACCTCCAGCTAAGTTACAGAGATCAGTTGAGCTGTGGGTGAAAAGTGAAGCCAGGAAGAAA
>NW_025927369.1:0-44706 GCF_016906955.1 Phacochoerus africanus
TTTTTTTTTTTTTGTTTTGTCTTTGTCCTTTTCAGGGCTGAACCTGTGGCATATGGATGTCCGCAAGGCTAGGGGTCTAATCGGAGCTGTAGCCACCGCCTAGGCCAGAGCCACAGCAACACCAGATCCAAGATGCATCTGTGACCCTCACCAGAGCCCACAGCCATGCTGATCCCTTCACCCACTGAGCAGTCCAGGGCTTGAACCTGCAACCCTTAATGGTTCTAGCTGGATTCATTTCTGATGCAACCACAATGGGAACTTCATCACAGCCACTCATCTCTGTTTCCAAGGCCATGAATTTCTTTCTGTAGAGGGGGTTCATTTGTGCCATTTGTTTGATTACAGATGGAGGGACTATCCTAAGCTCTTCGTCTCTATCTCACTTATATCACTTAGCCTGGGAGGTTCTAGTTCCATCTCTTTTGGTTCTGATAGGCTTTGTTTTGATATTTTTTTATGGCTGAATAGTGTTCCTTTGTGTATTTGTGCAATTTCTACCTAACCCATCATATGTTGATGGATATTGTGTTTGATTCCATGTCTTTGCAATTGTGAATCATGGTGCTTTTAATATAGCGGGGCTTTTACCTTTCGGATAGAACTTTTTCTCCAAATATATGTCCCAGTGTCGGATTGTTATGTACCACATGGGTTCTTTATTTATTGTTTGCATTCACCTCAACATGTCCACAACGTTGGTAACTTATGAAATACACACTCACACTGTGAAGGGCACCGTCTTTTCAACACCCTCCTCAGGATTTGTTATTGGGAGGCTTAGTAGTAATAGCCATTCAGACAGGTGTGAGGTGGTCCGTCAGAGTAGTTTGCATTTGCATTTCTCTCCAAATGAGTGATGGTGATATTTTTTTGTGCTTGTGGCCCTCTGTATATCTACTTTAGGGAAATGTCTATTTAGGACTTTGGCCCATTTTTCCATTGGGCTGTTGGTTTTGATTTGCAGGTGGGTGGTATCATTTGCCCAGCTGGAAATTGTGAAACCCCAGCCTGACCTGGCCTTGAGATCTGGATCAAATGCCTCTGGGTTATGCAAGGAATTTGGTCAAATGGGGATATTTTGGTGAACAGCTGCTCTTATCCCTGTGCTTCTTCTCTCAAGAGGGCTGCTGAAACTCCTTCCTTTCTTTCCATGGGAGCCGCTTGTCTTCTCGTCTATACGCATGCTCTGATGACCGGATCCATAGCCAAATTCAGGTGCATTAAGGCTGTTAGATTGATATAAAGAAAGGTCTCACGGAGATCCCACCTGGCTCTCTTGGGAAAAGGTCTCTCTTTGCGCTGGGGGTGGTTTGGTAACCTCTGTGGTTTGAAATCCATCGATGGGCTGGCATGTCATGCATGCTTCAGGTGGGGTCAATCAATGAAGAATTAAAGAGGGATCGAGAGATAGATAAAAAAGAAAGAAACAAAAGAAGCAAGACTTTATTGTATGAATTAAGGCATAAGTGTTGGAAAATGAAGAAAAAAAATCAATGGTTCTATATATATGCAACTATCTTCATCAATCCATTAATGCAGGGATATCTAAAATGAAGAGAAGGGGGTCATGAGTTGATGTGTCAGGAACTGAGGTTCTGGATGGTGTGGCAGGGGGTAGTTGGCCTCAGGGATCTGAAAGACTTTGACAGAGAAATAGCCCACCTGGAATGGACCTTCTTGGTATTTCAGGGAAGTGGAGGAGGGGAATCCAACCAGCATATTGCCTAAGGACAATAGCCAGAGAGAGGAGGAAAACCTGACAGTTGCTGTTAAAGCAGATGTCCACAAGATGGCACCAGAGTACATTTGGACCCAGGTGCAAGGCTGCAGGTGCACTCTCAGAGGTAGGCTGGATGGTGAGTTTGGTGGAATCCCCCCCCGAGAGGTTTGGGTTTATTTTCAGGGCAGCTGGGACTCTGTTCCAAGATGCCTCCTGTCAGGCAGAAGACACAGGTGTCCCTTCAGCATTTGGTGTGGATTGACAGTCTGGTTGGGGGCCAGTTTCTTTTGAAAATTTGAGGGATTCAGAATGCCTTTGGTTCCTCCAGATGTGGGAGGGGAGAGCCACGCTGCATCATTTTTAAATCACGAGCTGGCCACGTTCAGGCCCCTGACTGTCAGGGGTTTAAGTATGGGGAGAGAGACGCTGGTGGTAATGAATGAATGCAGACATCACAGGCATGAGGACAAGAAGCTGTGCAAATCCCTCTGTTGTTTTTGCTCAAGAGACCTAGGGAAATGTCCATCTTGCCTTTTGAGTTGAGCATCTATTTTCTGTTGGGTACCAAGGGAGGGAGGCCTGACCAAAACCAGGTTTGATGAACGAAGCAGGGTTGATCTGCATGATCAAGGAAGCTCTCAGGGAGTTCCCTTGTGGCCACCTGACTTAAGAACCTCACTCTGTCCCTTCTGTGGCTGTTGTAATAGCTTCATTGGGAAGCTAAACCCTGGACAGAAAAGAAAAAAACAATGTCACAGGTGGCACCCAAATAAATTTGTAAGAAAAAGTGGTATTGCAAAGATGTAGTTCAATGGATATAGAAATCAAGAAATACATATATACCTGCCTACAGATTAGCTATGGGAAATGATAGATAAGGCAATCATAATAGATCTCCTGGCACAACACCTCTGTTGGCAGTAGGGATTCAAGTGCAAGCATGGTGTTGTACAGCAGTGGCATGAATTCAATTCTTAGCCAGGCAGTATCTATAGGACACAAATGTGTGCAGAGTAATAAATAGGTACGTAAAATAAGTGAATAAAGTACATAAATTAAGATGTTAGATAAAAATTCATACACCTCAGGTAATTACTTAATGTTGCATGTCACATGGCTACAAAACTTGACAGGTTCATTGGAGTCATGTTGCCTGTTTTATTATGGATAGGCAGTCTTCTGGACCAAGACACCTTCTCTGGTCAACACTGAGTTGGTACTTGTAGTTTTTTCCCATCAATTTCTATATCCACTATTGCTGACTTATAATGCTCTATTACCCTTTGACAGCAAAGTAACACTGTCATGCATGTATATACAGATATTTTTCTCACATTATCTTTGATCTTGTTCCAAGTAATGTGACTAGATATACTTCCCCATATTATATAGCAGGATCTTATTGCTTACCCACTCCAAGTGCAAGATTTGCATCTATTACCCCCCAAATCCCAGTCCTTCCCACACACCCCCCCTCCAATCTGGCAACCACACATCTGTTTTCCAGTCCATGAGTTCCTTTTCTGTAGAGGGGTTCATTTGTGCCATTTGTTAGATTCCAGAGAGAAGGGGTATCCTAGGCTATTTGTATTTCCCTATCACACACCTGTCACTTAGGATGAGAGTTTCTATTTCCAGCTCTGTGGCTGTGAATGGCTTTATTTTGTTCTTGTTTTATGGCTGAGTCGTGTTCCATTGTGCGTGTACAACATCTACCTATTTCAATCATTTGTCGATAGATATTGTGTTGGTTTCCCTGTCTTGCTATTCTGAAGAGTGCTGAAATGAATATAGTGGGGATTTTAATTTTCAGAAAATAACATTTTTGTTCTGGATATATGCTCAAGAGTTGGATTGCTGTTTACTTCAGTGGTTCTTTTTTCTGGATTTACTTCAATCCTGTAGTTGAGAGCAATGGTACCAAATTAACTGTTGGAGGGGACCCTCGTCATGTCACCCTCCTCAGGATTTGTTATTTATAGACTTATTAATAATGGCATTCAGACAGGGGTCAGGTGGTACCTCAGAGTAGTTTGTATGTCCATTTCTCTCCTAATGAGTGATGAGGATCTTTTATTTCCCCCCCCCCTGGTGCTTGTTGCCCTTTGTATATCTCGTTTAGGGAAATATGAATTCAGGACTTTTGCCCATTTTCTAAAATTGTGTTGTCTTGTTTTGCTCTTGGGTGGTCAAGCTTCTAATATTGAACCCACAGCCTGACCTGGCTTTGGGATCCAGATGCAGTTCCTGTGGGTTGTGCATGGCAGGTAGTAATGTGGATGTTTTTGGTGAGCAGCTGCACCCATCCCTGTGCTTTCCTCCCAAGAGGTCTGCTGAAACTCCATCCTTTCCTTTCCATTGTAGCTTCTTTTGTTCTCTCTCTACAGGTGGTCTGAAAACCAGAGTTATAGCCCCATTCAGGTGAATTAAGGCTGGTGGGATTGGTATAAAATGAGCTCTCTCAGAGGTCCTACCTGTTTCCCTAGGTAAAAGTTCTCTTAAAATCTGCATCTTGAAGTCCTTTGATGGACTGGCAATCCATGCACACTTCTGGTGGGGTCACTAAAGTAAGAATGAAAGATGGATTGAGAGAGAGAGAAAGAAAGAAAACACGCAGGGCTTTTGTATGAACGGAAGTATAAGAGTAGGAAAATTAAGAAAAAAATCAATAGTTGTATATACACCCAACCGTCATCATCAATACTTAAGTGCAGAAATATCTAAAAGCGGAAGAAGATGGTCATGAACTGATGGGTTGGGAGCTGAGTGTTTGAACAGAGTGGCATGGGCTACATTGGCCTGTGGGATCTGAAAGCCTTTTTGAGAGAGAAATAGCCCACTTGGATGGGCCTTTCTTGGTATTTCTGGAAAGTGGAGTAAGGAAATCCAACCAGCATTTTTGTCTTTTCTAGGGCCGCACCCACGGCATACAGAGGGTCCAAGGCTAGGGGTCTAATCGGAGCTGTAGCTGCTGGCCTACACCACATCCACAGCAATGTGGGATCTGCGCTGAGTCTGCAACCTACACCACAGCTCATGGCAATGTCATAGCCTTAACCCACTGAGCAAGGCCAGGGATCAAACCTGCAACTTCATGGTTCCTGGTCGGATTTACTAACCACTGAGACATGATGGGAACTCCCCAACCAGCATTTTGACTAAGATTAATGCAGCACCTGGGGGTGGCTGAGCCAGAGAGAGGAGGAAAACCTGACAGTTGGCACCAACAAGATGGCACCAGAGTACCTTCTGGACCCAGGTGCTGCTGCAAGCCTGCAGGTGCAGGCTCAGAGTTGGTGTGGATGGTGTGTTGGGCATAACACACAGCAAGAACCCATATGTTTGCAGTTGTTTTCAGGGCACCTGGGGCTCTCTGCTCCAGCATGCCTCCTGTCAGGCAGAGGGCACATGCATCCCTTCAGCATTTACTGTGGAATGGCAGCATGTTTGGGGGGGAGTTTGTTTCAAATGTTTGAGGGGTTCACTGGGCTTCAGAATGCCTTGAATTCCTCCAGAGGGAGGAGGAGAGACTTACACTGCATCAGTGTTGAATCATGAGCTGGCCATGTTCCAGCCCCTGACTGTCGGATTTTAGGTATATGGAGAAAGAGGCTGGTGCTGATGAATGAATGGGGAACTTTGCTGTCATGATGGTGGGCAGCTGTGCTAGTCCCTGTGCTGTTTTCACTCAAGAGGCCTAGTGAAATTTCCTTCTTGCCTTTTGAGATGAGCATCTACTTTGTGCACAGCCCCAGGACAGGGAGGCCTGACTGAAACCAAGCCTGATGAATTAAGCGGTGTTGATCTGTATCATCAAGAATGCTCTCAGAGAATCCCCTCAAGGCTGCCTGGCTTATGAACCCCCCATGGTATCAGTCTTTCCCTTTAGGACATATTTCATTTGGTATGAGAGTTTATCTTTCCATTTATGTAGATGTGAATGACATTTCTTTTTTTCTCTTTGTTCTTTCTTTTTTTTTCTGTTTATATGGCTGAAAGTATTCAGTTGTATATGTGTATATCCTCATCCTAATCCAACAAGCTGTCCATGGTCATAGAGTGTGTTTGCATGTCTTGCTATTTGAATAGTGCTGCATGAACATAGTGGGGCAATGAAATATTTAAGAACATTTTCTGGATACATGCCCAGAGTGGGATTGCTGTGTCTTAGCGTCCTTCTATAATTATATTTGGATTTACCTAGATCCTGAGGTCCATAGCAGTTCTATGAATTTTCAGACCCACCCACACCTTAGGAGGGCACCTCCTTCTTCACACCCTTTCCAGGTATGGTTATTTGAGGACTTAATAATATTGGCCATTCAGAGAGGTTTTATGTGGTAGCTCAGCTTCTTTTTGATTTGCAATGCTCTATGAATGAGTGATGGTGATCGCTTATCCAGTGCTTGTTGCTCTCTGTATAGAGAGAATGGTCTATTCAGGTATTTTGCCCATTTTTCATGAGGGTTGTTGGTTTTGTTTGGCTGTTGGGTGGTATCAGTGGTAAAGCTGTTAATTTTGGAAGCCCAGGCTGACTTGGGCTTTGGCATCTGGAAAGTGCCTGCAGGTTGTTCATGGGAGGTTGTAAATAACAGATCTTTTAAAGAATGGCTGTGCCAATCGCTGAGCATGTTCTCTCACATGTTATCAGGAAACGCCATCCTTTCTTTCCATGTGAGGGTCCTTGGTTCTTTTATGAACCTGGTAAGAACAACTGGCCTAATGCCAGGCCAGGGATATTAAGCCTGGTACATTGATTGATATAAAGAAACCCCTAACTGGAATCCCTCACAGCACCCTGGGTACACTTCTGTCATTGTCACTCTGGTGGGTTTGGTAAAAGCTGTGGATTGAAAGGCATCAATGATCAGGAAACTCATGCATGCTTCAAGTGGGGTCAAAAAATTCAGAGAGAGGGAAAGAGAGAAAGCAAAAAAAAAAAATCCAGAATTTCCTGTACAAACGAAGGAATCACAGGTGGAAAATTAAGAAAAAAACAGTTGCATATCTACATAAAAATCTTCAATCATATGTAAGTGCAGGGATATACAAAAAAGGAAGAGGATGTCATTACATTATAAGTAAGGAGCTGCGTGTTTGAATGGATTGGAAAGGTGAAGTTTGGCCTCAGAGTTCTGACAGCCTATGAGTGAGAAATAGCCCACACGGAAGAGCACTTACTGGTATGTCAAGAAAGCAGGGTATGGAAATACATTGAGCAGTATAGACAAAGGGAATGCTGAGCTAAAAAGAGGAGGAAAAGCCGAGAGGTCCTCTTAAGTCAGATGTACACAAGAGAGAGACAGAGTACCATCTGGATGCAGGTGCAGCCCCAAAGCGCTAAGAGGTTAGAACTCCAAGCACTTCAAGTGCAGGCCTGGAGGCATGGCTGAGGGAGTCTTTATCTGAACCCCCAGCAAGCAACCAGCAGTTTTTTTGGTTGTTGCCTGGGCACCAGGGATGCTCTGGTCCAAGACGCCTCAGGTCAGGCAGAGGGCACAGGTGTCCCTCCAGCATTTGGCGGTGGAGTGACAGCCTGGTGGGGTGGGTGGCTGCGTGTGTAGAAGGCTTGAAGGATTCCCTGGGTTGGGAAGGCCTGGTGTTCCTCCAGCAGCAGGGGCCAAGATCCACACAGCATCTGTGTTGTATTGGGAGCTGGCCACTTTCAAGCCCCTGACCATCAGTGGCATTAGGTAGGTGGAGAAAAAGGGTGGTGCTGAAGAAGGAATCAGGGATTTTAGTGGCATGAGGCTGGGCCCTGGTCTATCCCCTGGGATTTTTTTCACTCAAGAGGCTTAGAGAATATTCCATCTTGTGTGGCAAGATGAGCCTCCCCTTTCAGGTTGGTGCCAGGGTCTGGAGGCCTGACTGAAACCAGGTCTGATGAACTAAGCACGCTTGATTGATATCATCAGGCACGCTCTCACGGAGTAAATTTGTGGCTGCCTGGCTTCCAAGTCTCCCCTTGTCATTGCTGGGACTGTGGCAGGAACTGCGTTATGAGATCCATCTCTGTCCCAACAACATCCTATTTTCATAGGTGGCACCCAAATAAATTGTTAAAACCTTATATTGAAATGAATCATCTCCACTGATGAGAAGTCACTGAATACATGTATGTCTACACACACACACACACACACACACACACACACGTATTCCTCCAGAGTAGCCAAGGGAATTGAGAGATAAGGCAATCCCAAAAGCTGTCCTTACCAAGAGCTCAGGTGGCAGAGGGTATTAGGGATGAGGCTGGGGATGGATGTCCAGCATAGGAGGGAATTCATTGCAGGGCAGAGTGGATCTGCATGCCATGCATGGGTGCAGGAGGATCAATAGGTCAGGAAAAACATCAGTTATGATTGTAATGTTATCCAAGAAATACCTTCATACATCCTAGGTCAGGTCAGATGTCATTTTCTAGGAAATATGGACAGGTTCCACGGAGTCAGTGTGCCTGTCCTTCTTCTCAAGAGGTGACAGTCACGACCGGGACACCTCCTCTGGTGAACACTGAGCCACCAGGTTTAGTGGTTGGTTTGATCATTTATTGTTCTCCATTGTCACTGACGTTGGTGCTCCCTTTCACTTTGACAAGAAAGGGACCCAAACATATGCGTATCTACAATTTTTTTTTTCTTCAAGTGTCCTCCCCTTTGTTCCAAAAAGAGTGACACAATACTGTTCCCGGTGCTATACAGCAGGATCCCTAGGCTTGCCCACTGCAAAGGCGAGAGGTTGGAATGACTACCCTCTGAATCCCAGGCCTGCCAACGCCCCCCTCCAGTCTGGACACCAAACATTGGTTTTCCAGTCCATGCCTTTCTATTCTCTACAAAGGTTCCTTGGTGTCCTTTGGAAGATTCCAGAGGGAAGGGGTTTCCCATGGTTTATGTCTTTCACTTTCGGACATATGTCGCTTCATACAGAAGTATTTCTTTCCATGTCTGTGGCTGCCAAGGGCATGTGTTTTGGTGCTGGTGGGTGGGGTTGGTCTCCTTTTTATGGCTGAGTCATATTGCCTTGTGTACATGGACCCCCTCTTCCTGATCCCATCATCTGTCCGTGGACATAGAGTGTGTTTCCCAGTCTTGCTCTTATGGAGAGTGCTGCAGGAACACAGCGGGGCACTGAGATTTTTGCAAAGAGCAGGTTCTGGATACATGCCCAAGAGCGGCATGGCTGGCTCGCATGTTCGTGCTCTGCTTCTTGTTTGGACTACCTGGATCCTGTGGGCCATAGTGGTTGTACACATTTCCATACACACCCACACTCGAGCAGGGCATCTTTTCTCCAGCCCCTCTCCAGGGCTTGTCCTTTGTAGGTGTATGAATAATGGCCCCTTGTAGAGTGGTGAGGGGGGCCCTCAGCTTCATTGTATTTTGCAGTTCTCTAGGAATGAGGGACGGGAATCCTGTTTGTGGTGCTTGTTGCCCTCTGTCTATCTGGTGTAGGGAAAGGACTCTTCAGATCTGTTGCCCCCTTTTCCATGGGGTTGTGGGCTTTGGTGGGCCCTTGGACGCTATCAGTTGTGGAGCTGTTCCTTTTGGTCAGCCCAGCCTGACCTCGGCTTTGGGATCCCAAGAAAGTGCCTGCGGGTGGTGCACGGGAGGTGCTAGGCGGCTGGCAAATTGGAGAGCAGCTGTGCCAATCGCTGGGCACTTTGTCTCAAGACGTCTCCTGAACCTCGATCCTTTTCCTCCCATGGGAGCCTCTTCTTTTCCTTCAGGATAAAGTGCCCGTGGTTGGTGCATGGATGGTGGTACAACGGCGATCCTTTGGTGAGCAGCTGTGTTAATCCCTGTGCATTTTCTCTCATGAGGTCTCACGAAACTCGGTCCTTTTCTTGACCTTTGAGCCTCTTCAGTTCTCTCAATACATGTGGTATTAAAATCTAACCTAGGGCGGTAGATTGATGGATATAAAGAGAGTTTTCAGCAAGAATCCCCCCAATTTCCTGGGTAAAAGTTCGGTCTTTGTCCCTGTGTTGGGTTTGCTCACCTCTGTTGCTTGAAAACAACAATATACAGACAACTCAGGCCAGCTACAGTGGGGTCAATAAATTAGGAAGAATGAGGGAAAGAGAGGAGAAAAGGAAGGAAAGTAAAGAAGCGGTATTTTGGCATAGGAAGGAAGGAATCACATCTGGGAGATTATGAAAAAAAAAAAAAAACAATTGTTACATACCTACTTACCTCTCTTCATCAATACATCATTTCAGGGATTGCCACACAAGGAAGAAGGCTGTCATGATGTGATGGGTTGGGAGCTGAAGGTTTGAATGGAGTGGCAAGGTGTAGGTTGGCCTCAAGGCTCTGAAAACCTTTGCGAGAGAAATCTCCCACATGGATCGGCACTTCTTGGTATATCCCCACTTGGGACGCGGAGGGAGGAAATTCAAGGAGCCTATTACCCCCAGCCAGTGCCGCCCTGGAGGGCGGCTGAGTCAGAGAGGGGAGGAAAACCTGAGAGTTGCTGTCCACAAGATGGCGCCAGAGTACCTTGTGGATCCAGGAGCAGGTGCAAGGCTGCAGGTGCAAGGCTGCAGGTGCAGGCTCAGTGTTGGGGTTGATGTTGAGTTGAGCAGAACATGCAGCAAGAACCCAGATATTTTTCAGTCTCCTGGGCACCTGGGACTATCTGGCCCAAGATGTCGCATGTCAGGCCGAGGACACAGGTGTCCTGCATCTGAGGTGGATTTGCATCCTGGTTGTTGGGAGTGTGCTTAGAACACTTGAAGGATTCACTCTATGTCAGTATGTCTTGTGTTCCTCTGGAGGCAAGAGCTGAGAAACACACAGCATCTGTGTTGTATCATGAGCTGGCCATTTTCCAGCCCCTGACCATCGGGGCTTTCGAGACATGGAGGAAGAAGATGGTGCTGATGAAATTATGGGGGTCTCGGTGTCATGAGGTTGGGCAAGAGTGCTGACCCCTGTGCTTTTTTCACCCAAGAGACTTCGTGAGATTTCCTTCTTTCCTTTCGAGACGGGCCTCAGTTTTCAGTACCGCGCTAGGTTATGGATGCCTGACTGAACCCAGGTCTGATGAATAAAGCAGGGTTGATTGGTATCATCAAGAAAGCTCCCAGGGTGTACCGTCATGGCTTCCTGGCTTAAGAGTCTCTTTCTGTCACTGCTGCGGCTGTGGCAATAGGTGCGTTGTTAGATCAATCTCTGGACAGACCACATCCCAACATCACATATAGCACCTAAATCCCTTTATAAATAAAAGGAGATATTGAAGAGAATGAGTTGAATTGATAAGCATGTCGATGAATACGTATATTCCTACATAGTAGCAAAGCAAATTGATAGATAAGACAATCACAAAGGCTCTCCTGACCCAATACCTCGGGTGACAGAGTGAATTAAGTACTAGCCTGGGATGAAGAGCAGAGCCTTGCATACAATTCCTAGGCAGAGGGTATATACATTCACTGACACATGAATGTAGATAACTCTCAAAGAAAGTTGTCAGGGAGTTCCTAAGTGGCAACCAGGCTTAAGAGTCTCTCATGGTGACTGCTGTGTCTGGGGCAAGAGCTGGGTTGGGTGATTCAACTCTGGCCATACCACACCTCCATGTGTCAGGGGGCACCAAAATCCATGGATAAATATGAAGAGCGACTGAAACGAATGAGCTGAATGGATAGAGAAATGAGTCAATGTCAATCTCTCTCTATCTCTCTCTTTCACTCAGTCTCTCTCACTCTCTCTCTAAATAAATATATATACACACACATACATATATACATGTATATTTGTACATGCATACACACAAACACACCCTTATATAGTATGAAAGAATACCTAAGGAAATGGATAGATCTATCAATCCTAACTCTCTCCTGACCCAATACCTTGGGTGTGAGTGGGTTTGAAGTGCCAGCCTGGGGATTTCTAGCCTAGGAGGGGATGCTCTTGCAGAGCAGAGTGGATCTGCCAGCCACACATGTGTGCAGGAAAATAATTCCATAAGTGAATAAATTCAAAATGCATCATGTCTATATACTCAAGAATTCATCCACGCCTGGTCATTAGGTCAGGTCCGATGTGGCTAGGTTTGGAAATCTTGACCAAATCCACATATTCCTTAGGTCTGTTTCCTTTCCTGAGGGGCAGCAGTCTCAACCCTGACACCTTCTCTGGTGAATGCGGAGATGCTAATTTTTCATGTTTTTATTTTCATGACATATTTTTGATTGTTGCTTACTACCAGTGGATCCATTGCAGTTTCCCAAAAAAGTGATCCCATCGCACATGTCTATCCATCCAGTTTTACACACATTCTCCTCCCTTTGGTTCCAAGAACAGTGACTAGATACCAAACCTTCTTTTACACAGCAGGATATCTGCAACACACTGCAAGATCAAGGCCTTGGATCAATGATCTCCCAAATCCCAGGCATTCGCACACCTTCCCCTCCCATTTGGCAACTGGCAATCTGTATGGCAGTCCAAGGGTTTCTTTCCTGTAGGAAGTTTCCTGGGTGTCATTTGTAATATTCAAGAGGAAGGGTGTCACATGATGTGTGTGTCTCTCACACAGACATATTCCATTTCATCTGAACGTTGCATTTTCCAAGACTGTGTCTGCCTATGGCACCATCATCTGTGCAATTTTATTGCTGAGTGATCTTCCGTTGTGTATAGGGACAGCTGCTTCCTAATCCAATCCTCTCTCCACAGACAAATAATGGTTTTTCATGCCTTGCTCTTGTGTAGTATGCTGCCTGATCATAGTGAGGTGTATAAGTTTTGGAAGAGAATACTTTTCTGGAGACAGGGCTATGAGTGGTAATGCTGGGTCCGACAGTCAGGCCAGGGTTCTTTTTGGGATTCCCTGGATCGAGTGGTCCATAGTGGTTGAACAAATGTATGTACACACCCACTTTGTGGGAGGGCACATTCTTGCCACACTCTGCCCAGGGGTTGTAATTTGAAGGCCTCCTAATGATGGCTATGGGGACAGGGCTGAGGAGGAACCTCTACCTCATTGGGGTTTGGAATTATTTAGGAATGAGAAATGGTGTTATATTTTTGGTGCTGGATGCCCTATGTCTATCTGAATTCAGGGAATGTTGACTCAGGCATCCTCCCTGTTTGTAAACTGGGTTACTTGTTTTGGATATACTTTCCTGGTTTCCAGACTTGATCTGTTCAAATTTGGAAGCCTAGCATGACCTGGGCTTTCGGATGTGCATAAAGTGCCTGCGAGGATTAAACAGGAGTTGCTAAAATGGAGCTCTTAGGGAAAGCAGCAGTGCCAAGTGCCATGCATAGTCTCTCAAGAGGGCTCATGAACCTCCCTTTGTCTTTCCATGGGAGGCTCTTCTCTTCTTTCAAGGCACCTGGTGAGGTGATGTGAGCTAGAGCCAGGTCAGGCTTCTGCAGAAGGCTGCTCTATTGACTGATCCAAAGAAAGTTCTTTTGGGCTACTTTCAGGCCCCCTGGAGAAAAGTGCTAATTTGGTCAGTGTGGTGGGCTTGGTAAACCCTGGGCCTTGGGAGAATCAAAGGGGATCTTAGTCAGGCATGCTCCATGTGGGGTCAATGCATTTTGAGAGAATGCAGGAAAGAGAAAACCAGCAAGATCAAACAAGGAAGAAAGTAAGAGTTGAGGTCAGACTTAACTGTACAAAGGAAGGAATAAAAGTGGAAAAATTAAGACAAAAGTACTCATTCCATCCTTACACACCTATATTCATCCATACATATGTGTAAGGTTCTATCCAAAAGGAATCAGGCAGGCACCACCTGATGGATTTGGAGAGAATGGTTTCCAGAGCGAGGCATGGTGTAGGTTGGCCTCCATACTCTGAAAGCATTTGAGAGAGAGAGAGAGAGAGAGCGCAAGAGAGAGCCCACGTGGAAGGGCCCTTCTTGGTCTTTGCTGAAAGCAGTTGTAGGGGCCCTCCTATGGGCCCCAGACATTGCAGCCCAAGGGACTGCTGAGCCAGAGAGAGTTGGAAAGCCTGAGAGTGTCAACATGAGGGTGCCAGGTCCCCTTCTAAGGCCTCAGGTGCAGGTCCGATGCTGGAAGAGGTGAGAGCTGCAAGACTCCAAACAGAAAGGCTCTGCCTTGGGGCTGATGGAGTGTTGAGCAGAACGCACTCACAGCAATCACACAGAGGATGTGCGGGTGTTTCCTGGGCCCCAGGGACCCTCTCCTTCAAGACACCTCCTGTCAGGCTTCCGGATTTGGAGGTGGATTGGCAGCCTGGTTTGGTGGCAGTGGGCTTCAAAGTCTTGAAGCATGTCTTGGGTATTGTCATGTCTTGGGTTCCTCTAGATGCAGGTGCCCAGACACACACCACCAAGTGACTGAACAGTGAGCTGGCCCAGGGTTTCAGGGAAGTGAGAAGGAGGGTGGTGCTGGGGAATACATGGGGGGCTTAGGTGGCAAGAGTGTGGGCAGCTTGGCTAAGCCCTGTGCATTATTCCATTCAGGAGGCAGAGGGAAATGTCCTTCTCACCTTTCCAGAGGAGCCTCCCTTGTCAGGAGGGACCAGGAAATGGAGGTCTGACTGAATCCAGGTCTGATGAGTTAAGGACGGTTGATTGGTCTCCCCCAGCAATATTTCAGGGAGTCCCCATGTAGCTGCAAGCCTGAAGATTCTCTGTTGGTCCCTGCTGTGCCTGGGGCAAGAGCTGTATTTGTTGATCCACCTCTGGCCAGACCACATCTCCGTGTGGCAGAGGGCACCCAAATCAATGGATAAATAAGGAGTGATTCAAACCAATGAGCTGAATGGGTAAAGAAGTGAATCACTGACAATCTTGCTTTTTCTCTCTCTTTCTATCAATCTCTTTCTCTCTCACTCTCTCTTTATATTTACATACACACAAACACACACACATATATGCATACACACACACACACGTGCGTGCATACATAATATGAAAAAGAGGTAAGGAAATGGATATATCTATCAATCTTACATCTCTCCTGACGCAGCATCTGGGGTGTGAGGGGGTTTTAAGGGCCAGCCTTGGAATATCCAGCCTAGGAGTGGATGTTTTTGCAGAGCAGAGTGGATCTGCATGCCACACGTGTGCAGGGAAATAACTCAGTAAGTGAATAAATTCAAAACGCATCATGTCTTTATACTCGTGAATTCATCCACACCAGGTCATTAGGTCGGGTCCGATGTGGCTAGGCTTGGAAAACTTGACTGAATCCATGGAGTCCTTAGGCCTGTCTCTTTTCCCAAGGGGCAATGGTCTAGACCCTGACACCTTCTCTGGTGAATGCTGAGATGCTCATTTTTCAGGTTTTTAGTTTCATGACTCATTTTGGATTGTCGCTTACTAGAAGTGGACCCATTGCAGTTTCACCACAAAGGGATCCCATCGAACATGTCTATCCATACTGTTTCCCTCACATTCTCCTGCCTTTGGTTCCAAGAAGAGTGACTAGATATCATATCTTCTGTTCCACAGCAGGATGTCTCCACAACCCACTGTAAGGGCAAGGGTTTGGGTCTATGACTTCCCAAATCCCATCATTCCCACAACCTCCCCCTCCCATTTGGCAACCACCCTCAGTATGGCAGTCCAAGTGTTTCATTTCTGTAGGAAGGTTCCTGGGTGTCATTGGTAATATTCGAGAGGGACAGGGTTACCAAGTGTTTGTGTGTCTGTCTCACAGACCTATATGGTTTCGTGTGAGCATTTCTCTGTCCAACAGTGTGGTTGCCAATGGCACCTTTTTTTGGCGACATTCTATTGCTGAGTCCACTTCCATTGTGCATAGGGACATCTGCTTCCTAGTCCGAATATATGTCCATGGACATGGATTGCTTTTCCATGCCTTGCTCTTGGGAAGAGGGCTGCCTGAATGTAGTGGGGTGTTTAAGTTGTGAAAGAGAACATTGCTTTGGAGACAGGGCCATGAGTTGTAGTGCTGGGTCCGACAGTCATGCCAGGGTTCGTTTTGCGATGGCCTGGATCTTGTGTTCTGTAGTGGTTGAACAGATGGATGTACACACAAACCCTGTTGGTGGGCACCATCTTTTCCACACTCTGGCCAAGGGTTGTTGTTATTCAAAGGCCTCCTAAGGATGGCCATGGGGGAAGAGCTGTGGAGGAGCCTCGATATCTTTGGGATATGGAATTCTCTAGGCAATAGGGTTGGTGTTTTTTTTTCTGATGCTGGATGCCCTCTGGCTCTCTGGATATGGGCAACGTGGCTTCAGGCCTCCTCCCCATTTGTCACCTGGGTTGTTGGTTTTGGGTTCTCGTTCCTGGTGTGTGTCCTTGAGCTGTTCCATTTGGAATCCCAGCATGCCCTGGGTTTGGGGATGTGCCAAAAGTACCTGCAAGGGATGAACAGGAGGTGCCAAAACAGAGCTCTTAGGGAGAGCAGCAGTGCCAAGCGCTGGGCATAGTCTCTACAGAGGGCTCATGATCCTCCCTGTGTCTTTCCTTGGGAGGCTCTTCTTTTCTTTCTAGGCACCTGGTGAGATTGTGTGAGCTAGAGCCAGCCCAGGCATATGCAAGCTGCTATATTAACTCATCCAAAGAAGGTACTCCCTGAGCGCCCTTCTGGCCCCCTGGGGAAAAGGGCTGATTGGGTCAGTGTGGTGGGTTTGGGAACCATGGCGTCTTGGCAAATACTGATGGGGATCCAAATCAGGCACACTCCAGGTGGGGTCAATCCATTTTGAGAGAAAGTGGGAAAGAGATAACCGGCAAGATCAAACAAGGAAGAAGGAAAGAATCGAGGCCAGACTGAACTGTAAGAAGGAAGGAATGAAAGGGGGAAAATGAAGACCAAAATACTCATTCCATCCTTACACACCTGTCTTCATCCATACATATGTGCAAGGCTCTATCCAAAACGGAAGTAGGCTGTTATGACCTGATTGATGTGGAGACAAGGGTTTCCAGAGCGAGGCATGGTGCAAGTGGTCCTCCTCACTCTGAAAGTCTTTGAGAGAGAGAGATAGAGCCCACGAGGAAGGGCCCTTCTTGGTCTTTGCTTAAAGTGGGGGAAAGAGACCCCACCCTCCTATGGGCCCGAGACAATGCAGCACCAGGGACTGCTGAGCCAGAGAGAGGAAAGCCTGAGAGTGGCTCGTTGAGCAGAGGTCCACACCTCCTGTAGGTCTCGAGGTATTTTCATAGTTATTTAAAGGCTATTCCATTTGATGGGTGGTATATTTGGATGAAAAATATGATCTCCACCTTTGCCTTATGGCCACCACTCTCATCAGTGTACCGAGAAATCAGTTCTAGAGGCTTGTAGTTTGATCAGGGTATTTCTTAAGGGGAGCAGTGTGCAGGCCACCTTAAATCTTTAACTAAATATGGGGAAAATGTAACTACTCTATTTTGGCCATAATTAACACATCACTACAGAGTACAAACACGGAATACTTGCCCCTCTGCCTTCACCAAGCATGAAGGTCTCTATATCACATCTGATAAATTCATTCTAAAGGGTAAATTTACTGCTCCGCTCTTCTGAATGTACATGTCAATAGCTAAAAAGACATGCCAGCGGTTCAAAGGAAAAGGAATTTTAAATATCCAGAGATTGGAATCTGGATATTTCATGTTGTATATCCATGGGTTGATGAGCCAAAGCCCCCATTCACTTAGGATGCTGGCAGGTACTTTGTTTACCAGAGCCAGTGTGAACTTGTCAGTGGTGACCACAATTTTTAGAAAGGGAAGCAAGATCTCCCTGCTGACTTCTGTGAGCCTTGGCATGAGGTCTTCATATGGAGGGTCTTGAGGGTTCCCACCTGGAGGATAGGGGGCTCTGTTCCTGCAAGTCCTGGGTCTAGAGATAGATGAGTTGTTTCCCATAATGGACTATGTTTGGGTGACAGAAATCTTGCATTCTGGCCCACTGTTACCCAGCCCTTGGTCAAGGTTGCTCAGACAGGGTTCCTATGCAAATGCAGTGAGACACGAAGAGTCACAGACATCAAATCCTAAATCCCACATGCACTAGACAAAATGTCCACCTCCCCAGTGAATCCAAAAGAATTAATCTTCCTTGTGTGGTCTGATGGAGGAAAGCTGATTCTTGATAGAGCCCTCATGTGAATGTGGTGAAAAGGATTTTTTCTCTGAGTCCAAATTTGAGCCCATTAGAATGCAGTCAAGAAAAGGTTGTCAGGGGTTCATAGTGATGGGCTGATCATTGTTTTACTGGGGGGAGGATGGCCCGAGTTTGAATGTCTCTTTTCCTAGAGAGGGGCTCTTTCTGGAACAAAGATTGTACTTTGGATGGGAGATTATAAGACAGAGGGAAAATTTTTGGAAAAGTCTTGGACGGCTGTCCTGGCTGAGATAATTTTTCAAAGATCAACAGAGGAAAGCTTGTGGTGGTACTATTTGAGAGAATGTGATAGAAGTACAGGTAGAGAGAGGGGGATAAATAAAGGATATTTTGATTCAAGCAAGAGTTCAGGGCAAAATCTCATTGCTGATGAGGTGTCAGTGGTTCAGATGGATATCCAAATTCAGGGAAGAAACAGTACTTTTGTCCAACGTATTTCATTCATTATTGGCAAGGCTATAGAAATGAGGCCCTAAAACTCCCCACTCTCCACTGGAAGGTAGGGGTTAGAGCCCCTGTTTGGCACCCTATTCAACTCAAATGACATGACGTGGGGATCAGGGTAAAGGACATAGACCTTTTTCCCTGAGCTGAAAAGCCAATTCACATATAAAGTGATTCTAATATTGTGTTCCTCCTCACTCTTTACTAGGTTTCAGGATCCAGTCTATATGTTATGTGGGTCTTTATCACTCACATTTGTGCTTTTCATCCTGAGGGTAATAATGGGTAATTCTGGGATGCAGAGTTTAAATACAATTTTGACACTTAAATGCCACACATGTCCAGGGAAACAGCCACAATTCTACAGAGAGCAGTTGTGCCTAAAGTGGGCAGAATTGCTTTCCCTCTGAACATTCCAGGCCAACTGGGTGCCCCAGCAGTGGGATGCTGCCCATTGAGCCTTGTGTCACAACTGCCACTCTGTGAGATGAGAGGTGCATTTTGGGCAGCATGTGGTAAGATCTAACCTTCACACCTCGAGGGTTGGATGATGGGCAACCTGAGGTGTTGTCTCGAGGTATGTTGATACTCATCTAAAGGCTGTTCCATCAGATGGGTTGTATATTTGGATGAAAAATATTATCTCCATTCTTTACCCTCATGACCACCACTCTCATCAGTTTACTGATGTAGAAATTGATTATACAGACTTGCAGGTTGATCATGGTAGAACTCAAAGGGAGCAGTTAGCAGGCCACCTCACATATTGTCTATGTGTGAAAAAAAATAAGAATATAAGAGTATTAATGCCATAATAAACACGTCATCCCAGTGTACAAGCATGGAAATCCAGCCCATCTGCCTTCACCAAGCATGAGGCTTTTGATATCACCACTGATAAAGACATTCAAAATGGGGAAACTACAGCTCCACTCTTCTGAATGTACATGTCAATAGCTGAAAACACATGCTAGCAGTCCAAATGCAAAGGAATTGTAAACAGAGAATGGAACCCGGATATTTCAAGTTGGATATCCATGGGTTGAATAGCACAAGCCCCCTTTCATTTTGGGTGCTGGCTCATAGTGTGGTGACCAGGGCCAGGGCCAAATTGTCAGTGGTTTCCACATATGTCAGAAATGGAAGGATTGTATCTCTGTTGAACTTCTGTGAGCACTGGCATTATGTCTTCATATTGAGGGTCTTGTTGGTTCCTTCTTGTAGGAGAGGAGACTTTGTAACTGCAAGATCGTGGGTGTAGAGAAGAATGAGTTTTTCCCCATAATAGATTGGGTTTTGGTGACAGAAGTCTTACATTCTGCCCCATTGTCAGTCAGACCTTGTTCAAGATTCCTCAGGCTGCTGTTCTGATGCAAATTCAGTGAGACATGAATAGTCTCAGACATCAATTCATAAGTCCGCCATTAACTATACCCCTTGTACACCTCCACAGCAATCCACAGGACCTAAACTTCCTTGTGTGGTCTGCTTCAAGGAAAGCTGACTCTTGATAGAGAACTCATGTGAATGTGGTTTTAAATGTTTGGATTACTGAGTCCAAATTTGAGCCAATTGGAACACAGTACACAAGAGGTTGTGGGGGTTCAGAGTGAGGGCTGATAATTGGGTTACTGGGGGGGAGGTTGTCCTGAGTTGGAATGTCTCTATTCCTAGAGTGGGGCTCTTTCTGGAACACTGACTGTACTTTGGTTGGAGGATGATAAGACAGAGGGAAAATATTGGGTAAATTCTTGGGTGGCTCTCCTGGCTGGGATAATTTTTCCAAGATCTACAGAGGAATTTTTTTTGGTAGAACTATTTAAGAGAAAGTGACAGAAGCACACACAGAGAGAGACAGAGAGCAGTGGGGGGGGATAAAGAACATTTTGATTCAAGCAACTTTCCAGGTGTCAGTGGTTCAGGTGGATATCCAACTTCAGGGAAGAAACAACACTCATTCAAAATAATTCAGTCATTATTGGTGAAACTATTGAAATATGGCCCTCAAATTCACTGCTCTCCTCTGGAAGATAGTGTTTAGAGCCCCTGTTTGGCACTCTTTTCTACTCAAATGGCTATGATGTGTGGACCATGGTAAAGGAGAGGAGACCTGTTCCCTGAGCCTAAAAGCCACTCTCCATATACAGTTATTCTAATGTTGTGTTCCTCCTCACTCTTTACTAGGTTTCAGGATCCAATGTATATGTGAAGTCATTGTTGCTCACATACATGCTTTCAAAACTGATAGTATTAATGTGTGTTTCTGGGATGCAGATTATATAAAATATTGAACCTGAACTGCTGCACATGTTGAGGGAAACAGCCACAATTCTATAGAGAGCAAGTGGGGCCAGAGTGGGCAGCATAGCCTTCGCTCTGAAGGTTCCAGGCCACCTGGATGCCTCAGCAATGGAATGACACCCATTGAGCCTTGTGTCACAACCACCACTCTGTGAGATGAGAGGTGAGTGTTGGGCAGCAGGTGGAAATATCTCACCCTCACATCTTCGAGGGTTGGACAATAGGCAACCTGAGCTGTTGGTCTCCAGAATGTTGATACTGATCTGAAGGCTTTTCCATCAGATGGGTGGTACATTTGAATGAAAAATATGATCTCCATCTTTAGGCTCATGTCTACCACTTTCATCAGTCTACTGAGGTAGAAATTGATTATACAGGTTTGCAGGTTTGTCCATGGTAGATCTTAAATGAAGCAGTGAGGAGGGACACCTCAAATATTTTCCTAAATGTGAAAAAAAATTAGTGTCTTTTGGCTGTAATTAACAGGTCATCCCAGAGTACAAACACAGAAATCCTGCCCCTCTGCCTTCACCAAGCATGAGGCTCTCTATATCACCTCTAATGAAGACATTCAAAGGGGGAATTTACTGCTCCAGTCTTATTAATGTACATGTAAATAGCTGAAACCACATGCTAGCTATCCAAAAGCGATGGAATTGTAAACAGAGACTAGAATCAGTATATTTCATGTTGTATAAGCACGGGTGGATGAGCACAAGCCCCTTTCCCTTTGGGTGCTTGATATTGGTGTGGTGACAAGGGCCAGTGCAAAGTTGTTAGTGGGGTCCACATTTATAAGAATGGGAAGGAGGGTCTCTCTGGTAGTCTTCTGCAAGTCTGTTTGTGAAGTCTTCATGTTGATGGTCTCAAGGGTTCACTCTTGGAGGAGAGGGGACTCTGTCCCTGCAAGTCTTGGGTCTAGAGAAGGATGAGATTTTTCCCTTAATAGACTGGGTTTAGGTGACAGAAGTGTTGCTCTCCAGCCCATTGTCACCCAGGCCTTGGTCAAGATTGCTCAGACCCATGTTCTTATGCAAATTCAGTGAGATGTGAAGAGACCCAGACATCAATTCCTAAATCCCCCTAGCCCTAGACCACTTGAACACCTCCCCAGTGAATCCAGAAGACCTAAACTTCCTTCTGTGGTCTGCTGCAGGAAAGCTGATTCTTGATAGAGCCCTCATGTGAATGTAGTTGTAAAGGTTTTCATCTCTGAGTCCTAATTTGAGCCAATTAGAACACAGTCCACAAGAGGATGTCAGGGGGGTCACAGTGGAGGGCTGATAATTGGATTACTGCAGGGAGTTTGGCCCAAGTTTGAGTGTTGCTATTCCTAGAGAGGGGCTCTTTCTGGAACACCAACTCTACTTTGGATGGAGGAAAATAAGAAGGAGGGAAGATATTTGGTAAAGTGTTGGATGGCTCTCCTGGCTGAGATAATTTTTCCAAGATCCACATAGGAAATCTTGTGGTCATACTATGTGAGAGAAGTGAGAGAAGCACAGAGATTTAAAGGGGGGGGGAGATAAAGGAGATTTTGATTCAAGCAACTCTTCAGGGTAAGTTCTCAGCCCCGAGGAGGTGTCAGTGGTTCAGGTGGATATCCGACTTCAGGGAAGAAACAACTCCCTTGTCCAACCTATTTCACTCATTTTTGGTGAAAATATTGAAATGTGGCCCTAAAATTCACTGCTCTCCACTGGAAGATAGGGGTTAGAACCCCTGTTTGGCACCATTCTCCACTAAAATGGCATGAGGTGGGGATCAGTGTAAGGAATGTAGACACTTTCCCTGAGCTGAAAAGCCACTTCCCATATAAAGTTATTCTCATGTTGTGTTCCTCCTCAATCTTTACTAGGAGTCAGGATCCAGTCTGCATGTCAAGTGGGTTTTTGTCACTCACATACATTCTTTTCAAACTTTGAGTAATAATGTGTGGTTCTGGGATTCAGACCTTAAATATAATGTTGACCCTAAACTGCCACACATGTCCAGGAAAACCACCACATTTATATAAAGAGCAGGTGGAGCCAGAGTGGGCAGAATTTCCTTCCCTCTGAAAGTTCCAGGCCAACTGGTTTCCACAGCAATGGGAAGATGCCCATTGAGCCTTTTGTCACAACTGCTACTCTGTGAGATGAGAGGTGCCTTTTGGGCAGCAGATGGGATGATCTCAACCTCATACCTTGAGGGTTGGACGATGGGCAACCTGAGCTGTTGTTCTCAAGGTATGTTGATACTGTTCTAAAGGTTGTTCCATATGATGGGTTGTACAATTGGTTGTAAAATATTATCTCCATCTTTAGCCTATGGCCACCACTCTCATCATTCTACTGAGCAAGAAATTGATTATACAGGTTTGAAAATTGATCATGGTATATCTTAAAGCGAGCAGTGAACAGGGCACCTCAAATCTTTTCCTATATGTGAATAAAGATAATGCAGTGTGTAATGGCCATAATTAACAGGTCATCCCAGAGTAGAAACACGGAAAACATGCCCCTCCTCCTTCACATACCATGAGTCTTTCGATATCATCCCTCATAAAGCCATTCAACAGGGGGCATTTACTGCTCCACTCTTCTGAATGTACATGTCAATAGCTGAAACCACATGCTAGGTGTTCAAAGGCAAAGGAATTTTAAAGAGAGAATGGAACCAAGATATTTCAGGTTGGATATTTATGGGTTCATGAGCACAAGCCCCATTTAGATTTGGTTACTTGCTTGTAGTGTGGTGACATGGGTCCTGTGCCAAATTTTCTGTGCTGCAGGCCTTTGTAAGAAACAGAAGGTGTTTTGAAGTTCTGTGATCCCTGGAATGAAGTCTTCATGTTGAGGGTCTTGATGGTTCCCTCTTGGAGGAGAGGGGACTCTGTCCCTGCAAGTCGTGGGTATAGAGAATGATGAGTTTTATCCATAAGGGCCTAGGTTTTGGTGACAGAAGACTTGTACCCAGCGCATTGTCAGCCAGGCCTTGGTCAAGTTTGCTCAGACCAGTTTTCTGATGCAAATTAGTGAGACCTGAAGAGTCCCAGACATCAATTCCTAAATGCCCCATGCACTAGACCACTTGTCCACCTCCACAATGAATCCACAAGACCTAATAATATTCCTTGTGTGGTCTGCTACAGGAAATCTGATTCTTGATAGAGCCCTCTCGTGAATGTGGTTGAAATGGTTTTGATCTCTGAGTCCAAATTTAAGCCACTTGTTATGCAGTTCAAGAGGAGGATTTCAGGGGGTCCCAGTGAAGGGCTGATAATTGGATTACTGTGGGGAGGATGGACCGAGTTGGAATGTCTATATTACTTCAGAGGGTCTCTTTCAGGAACACCAACTCTATTTTGGATAGGGGATAATAATACAGAGGGAAAATATTTTGTAAAAGCTTGAAAGGCTCCCCTGGCTGAGATAATTGTTCTTGAATCAACAGAGGAAATCTTGTGGCACTACAATTTGAGACAAAGTGAGAGAGAGAGAGTGAAGCTGGAGATAAAGTATATTATGATTCAAGCAGCATTTTTGGGTAAGATCTCAGCACTGAGGAGGTGTCAGTGGTTCAGGTGGATATCCTATTTCAGGGTAGAAACAGCAGTCTTGTCCAACATATTTCACTCATTATTTGTGAGACTATTGAAATGTGGCCCTAAAATTCACTGCTTTCCACTGGATGATAGGGTTTAGAGCCCCTGTTTGGCACCATTTTCCACTGAAATGGCATGATGTGGGGTCAGGTTAAAGGAGAGTAGATATTTTTTCCTGAGCCAAAAAGCCACTTCCCATATAAAGTGATTCTCATGTTGTGTTCCTCCCCATACTTTACTAGTTTTCAGGATCCAGTCTATATGAGAAGTGAGTCTTCTTCACTCACATACATTCTTTTCAACCTGAGAGTAAAAATGTGTTGTTCTGTGATGCAAATTTCAAATAAAATATTGACCCTGAACTGCCACAATATACAGGGAAACCTCCACAAATATATATAGAGAGCAGGTGGGCCCAGAGTGAGTGGAATTGCCTTCCTTATTAATATTCCATGCCAACTGGTTGCCACCGCAATGGGAAAATGCCCATTGATCTTTGTGTCACAACTGCCACTCTGTGAGATGGAGGTTAGTGTTGGGCAGCAGGTGGGAAGATCTCACCCTCACACCTCGAGGGTTGGACAATGGGTAAGCTGAGCTGTTGGTCTTGAGATATGTTGATTCTGATCTCAAGGTTGTTCCATCATTTGCGTGGTACAGTACAATGAAAAATATTATCTCCATCTTTAGCCTCATGGCCACCACTCTCATCAGTCTACCAACCTAGAAATCGATTATACAGGCTTGCAGGTTGATCATGGTATATCTTAAAGGGAGCAGTGAACAGGCCACCTCAAATCTTTTCCTAAATATGAAAAAAAAACCAGTGTAGTATGGCCATAATTAAAATGTCATCTGAGAGTACAAATACAGAAAACATACCCCTATGCCTTAACCAAACATGAGGCTCTCAACATCACAACTGATAAAGCCATTCAAAAGGAGGAATTTACTGCTCCACTCTTCTGAATGTACATGTCAATAGCTGAAACCACATGCTTGCAGTTAAAATGCAAAGGAATTTTAAAAGGAGAATGGAACTGGGATATTTCAGGTTGGATATCCACATGTTGATGAGCACAAGCCAACTTTTGCTTTCAATGCTGCGTTGTAGTGTGTTGACAAGGGCCAGTGCCAACTTTTCAGTGGTGTCCACAATTGTAAGATAGGGAAGGAGGGTCTCTCTGGTGAACTTCAGTGAGACCTGGGGGAAGTCTTCATGTTGAGGGTCTTGTGATTTCCCTCTTGGTGGAGAGGGGACTTGATTCCTGCAAGTTGTGTCTCTAGAGAAGGATGAGGCTTTTCCAAAATAGACTGGGGTTTGGTGACAGAAGACTTGCACTCTGGCTCATTGTCAGCCAGGCCTTCATTAAGATTGCTCAAACTGTTGTTCTGCTGCAAATTCAGTTAGACATGAAGAGTCACAGATATCAATTCCTAAATCCCCAGTGCACAAGACCACATGTCCACTCCCCAGTGAATCCATAAGACCTAATATTCCTTGTGTGCTCTGCTGCAGGAAAGCTGATTCTTGATAGAGCCATCATATGAATGTGATTGAAAACCTTTTGATTTCTGAGTCCAAATTTTAGCCAGTTAGAACTCAGTTCACAAGAGGTTGTCAGGGGTTACAGTGAATGTCTGATAATTGGATTAAAAGGGGGAGGATGGCCCAAGTTGGAATGTATATTTTCTGACATAGGGGCTCTTCATGGAAGAGCCACTGTATTTTGGATGGGGGATCATAAGACATAGGGAAAGAATTGGGTAAAGACTTGAATGGCTCTCTTGGAAGATATAATATTTCCATGATCAACAGAGGAAATCTTGTGGCAGTAATATTTGAGAGAAGGTGAGAGAAGGAGAGAGGGAAGGTGGAGAGATAAAGGAGATTTTGATTCAAGCAACAGTCCAGGGCAAGATCTCAATGCTGAGGAGGTGTCAGTGGTTGAGGTGGATATCCAACTTCAGGGAAAAAACAGCACCATTGTCCAACCTCTTTTATTCATTTTTTTTGAGAATATTTGGATGTGGTCCTAAAATTCACAGCTCTCCACTGGAAGGTAAGGGTTAGAGGCCCTGTATTACACCTTTTTCCACTAAAATGGCATGATGTGGGGATAAAGGCAAAAGACAGTCAACATTTTCCCTGAGACGAAAGGCCACTTCCCATATAAAGTGATTCTCATGTTGTGTTTCTACTCACTCAGTACTTATTTTCAGGATCCAGTCTATATGCGAAGTGGGTCTTTGTCACTCACATATATTCTTTTCAACCTGAGAAAATGTGTGGTTCTTGGATGCACGTTTTAAATAAAATTTTGACCCTGAACTTCTGCTCATATCCAGGGTAACAGCCACAATTCTATAGAGAGAAGGATGCCCAGAGTGGGTGGCATTCCCTTCCTTCTCCATGTTTCAGGCCAACTGGATACCATGGCAATGAGATGATGCCCATTGAACCTGATATTACAACTGACACTCTGTGAGGTGAGAGGTGTGTGTTGGGCAGCAGGTTGGAAGATCTCCCCATCACACCTTGAGGGTTGGACAATGGGCAACCTGAGCTGTTGGTCTCGAGGTATGTTGATACTGATCTGAAGGCTGTTCCATCAGATGGGTGGTACATTTTGATGAAAAATATTATCTCAATCATTACACTCATGGCCTCCACTCTCATCAGTCTACTGAGATAAAAATCGAGTAAAGAGGCTTGCAGGTTGATCATAGTGTATCTTAAAGGGAGCAGTGAGCAGGCCAACTCAAATATTTCCTAAATGGGATAAAAATCTTGTGTTTTATGGCCATAATATACACATCATCCCAGAGTACAAACGCAAAAAACATGCCCTTCTGCCTTCACCAAGCATGAGGCTCTTGATATCACCCCTCATAAAGCCATTCAAAAGGGGTAATTTACTGCTCCACTCTTCTGAATATACATGTCAATAGCTGAAACCACATGCTAGCAAAGGCAATAGAATTTTAAGCAGAGAATGGAACTGTGATATTTCAGGTTGGATATCCATGGGTTGATGAGAGCAAGCCCACTTTCACTTTGGGTGTCTGCTGGTAGTATGGTTACCAGGGCCAGTGCCAAAGAGTCAGTGGTGTCCTTATTTGTAAGAAAGGGAAGGAGGATCTATCTTGTGAACGTCTGTGAGCCCTGGCATGAAGTTTTCATGTTGAGGGTCTTGAGGGTTCCCTCTTGGAAGAGATGGGACTCTGTCCCTGCAAGTCTTGGTTCTAGAAAAGGATGAGATTTTTTCCTTAATAAACTGGGTTTGGGTAACAGAAGACTGGTACTGCAGCACATTGTCAGCCAGAACTTGGTCAAGAATGCTCAGGCTAGGGTTCTGAAGCAAATGCAGTGAGACATGAAGAGTCAAAGACATCAATTCCTTAATCCTCCAAGCACTAGACCATTGTCTAACTCCCCAGTGAATCCACTAGCCCTAATCTTCCTTGTGCGGTCTGCTGCAGGATTGCATATTCTTGATAGCACCCTCATGTGAATGTGGTTGAAAAGGTTTTGATTTCTGTGTCCAATTTTGAGCCAATTTGAATTCAATTCACAAGCCGTTGTCATGGGGTCCCAATGACGGTCTGATAATTGGATTACTGAGGGAAGACAGCCTGAGTTGGAATATCTCTATTCCTACAGAGGAGATCTTTCCAGAAATGTGAGTGTATTTTAGTTGGGAGATCAGAGGGAAAATATTGGGTAAAGTTGGACGTCTCTCCTGGCTGAGATAATATTTTAAGGATCAACAGAGGAAATGTTGTGGCAGTACTATGTGAGAGAAAGAGAGAGAAGCAACTAGAGAGAGAGCAAGAGAGATGGGTGAGATAAAGGAGATTTTGATTCAAGCAACAGCCCAGGGCATGATCTCTATGATGAGGAGTTGTCAGTGGTTCAGGTGGATATCCAACTTCAGGGAAGAAAGAGCACTCTTGTCCAACCTATTTCACTCATTATTGGGGAGACTATCGAGATGTGTCCCTAAAAATCACAGCTCTCCCCTTTAAGCTAGGGGTTAGAGCCCCTGTTTGGCACACTTTTCTCCTCACTCTTTACTATGTTTCATGATCCAGTCTATATGTGAAGTTGGTCTTTATTGCTCACATACATACTTTTCAACCTGTCTGGTCTGGTCTGGTCTCATCATGTCTGTTAATGTTTGGTCTGGTCTGGTCCGCTCTGGTCTGATCTGGTTGTGTAAGGTCATGTCTGGTCTGGTTGGGTCTGATCCTGTCTGTTCCTCTCATGTCCAGTCTGGTCTGGTCAGGTCCAGTTGGGTCCAGTCATGTCTGTTCTGGTCTGGTCAGTCCAGTCATGTGTGGTCTTGTCTGGTCATGTCCGGTCATGTCCAGTCTGGTCTGGTCTGGTCTGGTTGGGTCAGGTCAGTTCTGGTCTGGTCTGGTCTGGTCATGTTTGGTCATGTCTGGTGGTCTGGGTGTTTCTGGATGTGTCTGGCCTGGTCTGGTTGTGTCTGCTCATGTCTGGTCTCATCTGGTCATGTCTGGTCTTGTCTGGTCATGTCTGGTCATGTCTGATTGGTCTGTCTGTTGGTCTGGTTGGGTCTGGTCTGGTCTGGTCGGGTCCTGTCATGTCCAGTCTGGTCCAGTCATGTCTGGTCATTTCTGGTTATGTCCGGATTAGTCTGGTCATGTCCAGTCATGTGTGGTCTGGTCTGGTCTTGTCCAGTCATGTCCAGTCATTTCTGGATGTGTCCTGTCGGGTCAGGTCAGTTCTGGCCTGGTCTGGTCATTTCTGGTCATGTCCTGATCTGGTCATGTCTGGATGTGTCTGGTCTGGTGTGGTCATGTCTGGTCTGGTCTTTTCAGGTCTGGTTGTGTCTGGTTGTGTCTGGTCATGTCTGGTCTGGTCATGTCTGAGGGTATCTGGTCATCTGGTTGGGTCTTGTCATGTCCAGTCTGGTCTGGTTGGGTCCGGTAGGGCATGGTTGGGTCTGGTTTGGACCGGTCAAGTCTGGTCAGTCTGGTCAGATCCACTCAGGTCTGGTCAAGTTTGGTCATGTCAAGAGAACAACTTAAAACAATCTCATATACATATAGACTCATATCAAAACTTCAGAATAACTGCAAACCAAAAATCTACAATTGATACACAAACAAGGAATCTCTGGAGAAGAAATATATCTCATAGTAAATAAGTGCATAATCTACCATGAATGGGGTCATTTGACATCATTCTTGATGCTGAAGTCCCCTTAGATCTGATTCTGACTTCCTCTCCATCAAAGAATTTATGATAATTAATATTAAACAATGCCACTGTACAATTAAATAATACAGTTCTACAATTGTATTATTAATAACCATTTCTCTCCATGGTACAATGTAAGGTCTATAATGTCTTGTTTATCACACCACCTAGAATGGTGTAATGCTTATATTGAAGTATCAATAAGACATAACAAATTGTGAGGACATATTTACATAGTTACATTGTTTTTTAACCAATTTATGCATTTTATATTTTACTTATTTTCAGAGGGTGTATTATTTTTGTTATTCTTACCAGTTGTTATTCTTTTATTATGCTATATAAAATATTTAATGGTATATAAGGCTTTCACCTTTATGCATTTATTTGCATAATATAGCAATTTTAATATAATGCTAATTTTTAAAGAAAAATTGAAATGAAGTAGATAATACTTAGTAAAGATGAAAGCCATAAAAATGGGATAAAGTATAGGATAAATTTCCTATTTGTCTCAGCATATTTTCCATTCCACTTCTCCAGTGGGAGTCACTTAATCTGTTTCTTAAGATCCATGATATAGTTATCTGTGTGAATGTTATTTTGTTTAAATCTATGTATTCTGTAAAAAATAAAAATAAAATTAAAAAAAAAGTTTGGTCATGTCTGGTCTGGTCTGTTCCTCTCTGGTCATGTCTGGTTGCAACTGGTCGTGTCTGGTCTGATCCTGTCTAGTCCAGTCAGGACTCATAGGGTCTGGTCTGGTCCAGTCAGGTCAGGCATGTCTGGTTGGGTCCAGTCAGGTCCAGGAGTGTCTGGTCTATTCCAGTCATAACCCCTCATGTCATGTCAGGTCTGGCCAGGACAATTCTGGTCCCATGTCTGGTAATGTCTGGTCTGAGCTGGTGTGTTCCAGTCATGTTCAGTCATGTCTGCTCTGGGCCAGTCTGTTCTGGTCTGTTCCAGTCACAACCAGTCTGGGCCGGTCTGATTGGGTCATGTCCAGTCAATGTCCAGTCTGGCCTAATCTCATCCACTATGGTCTGGTCTGGTCTGGTCATGTCCAGTCTGAGCTGGTATGTTCCAGTCATTTCTGGTCATGTCTGGTCTGAGCCAGTCTATTCTGGTCTGGTCTGCATAGGTTGGTCAGATCCAGTTGTAACCGGTCATATCAGGTCTGGTCTGGTCTGATGCAGTTGAGTCTGGTAAAGTCCAGTCTGAGCCAGCCTGAGCCAGTCTGGTGCAGTCTTCATGGGTCAGATCCAGTTGTAACCAGTCATGTCTGGTCTGAGCTGGTCTGTTCTGGTTTCCTCCAGTCTGATCCAGTCATAATTTGTCATGTCCAGTCTGGTCCAGTCTGGTCCAGTCAGGTCTGGTCAGGTCCATTCTGAGCTGGTCTGCTCCAGTCTGATCTGGTGGTAACTGGTCAGTGTCCAGTCTGGTCCAGTCTGAACTGGTCTGGTCCAGTCTGATCTGTTTGTAACCAGTTTTGTCCGGTCAGTACCAGTCTGAGCCAGTCTGTTCTGGTCTGATCTTTTTGTTACCAGTTGTGTCTGGTTTTGTCCTGTCTGGACTGCTCTGGTCCAGTCTGATCAGGTCATAACTGGTCATGTCCAGTCATGTCCAGTCTGGTCCAGTTGGGTCTGGTCAGATCCGGTCATAACTGGTCATGTCCAGTCTGAGACAGTCTGTTCTGGCTTGGTCCATTATGGGCCAGTATGATCCGTGTCTGGTATGATCTGGTCTGAACTGGTGTGATCGGGTTATAACCAGTTGTGTCTGGTTTGATCTGGTCTGATCCAGGCTGATCTGATCATAACTGGCCATGTCCAGTTTGATCTGGTCTGAAACAGTTTGATCCAGTCTGAACCAGTTGTAATCTGTCATGTCCAGGTTGATCAAAGTCTCATCCAGTCTGATCCGGTCTGAACTTGTTGGGACCAGTCCGATCTGGTTTGGTCTAGTTTGAACTGGTTACATCCAGTCCGAACAGGTTGGAACTGGTCTGATCCGGTCTGAACTGGTCAGAACTGGTTCGAACTGGTTGGAACCGGTTTGATCAGGTCTGAACTGGTCTGAACAGGTTTGATCTGGTCAGAACCGGTCTGATCTGGTTTGATCCGGTTTGATCCGGTCCGGTCAGAACCAGTCTGGCCCAGTCTGAACCGGTTTGATCCGGTCAGAACTGGTCTGGTCCGGCTTGAACTTGTTTGATCCGGTTTGAACTGATTAGAACCTGTCCGATCAGGTCTCATCCGTTTTGGTCCAGTTTGATCTGGTTTGGTCCATTCTGAACCAGTCTGGTCTATTCTGAGCTGGCTGATCTGGTCATGTCTGGTCATGTCCAATATAGTCTGGTATGGTCCATTCTGATCCAGTCCGGTCCAGTCTGATACATTCATGTATATTCTTGTCAGTTCTATGCCAGTCTGTTCTTGTTGTGTCCAGTCTGTTCCAGTCATAACTGGTTGTGTCTGGTCCAGTCTTTTCCAGTCATTTCTGTTCTGAGGCAGTCTGCTCTGGTCGTGTCTGGTCATGTCTGATCATGTGCAGTCATATTCAGTCTGAGCTAGCCTGTTCCAGTCGGGTCTGGTTGTGTCTAGTCAAGTCCAGTCCAATCCAGTTTGGTCTGGTTGGTTCCAGTCATGTCTGGTCCAGTCTGGTCCTGTCCAGTCAGGTCCAGTCCTGTCCAGTCATGTGTGTTCTGATCTGGTTGGTTATGGCCTGGTCTGGTCATGTCTGTTCTGGTCTGGTCATGTGTGTTCATGTCTTTTCAAACTGAGAGTACCAATGTGTGATTCTGGGATGCAGATTTTAAATAAAATGTTGACCCTGAACTGCCACACTTTTCCAGGGATACAGCCACAACTCTAAAGAAAGCAGCTGGGCCTAGAGTGAACCAGACTGGACATGATTGGATATGACTGGACATGGCCAGACGTGAATGGGCCCAACTGGACATGACCAGACCAGGCCAGACCCAACCAGACATGACCAGCATGACCAGACCAGACCAGACATGGCCAGTCCAGACCAGACATGATAAGACCAGACCAGACACGTCCAGACACAACTGGTCATGACTGGACCCGACCAGACATGACCAGAACTGACCAAAACAGACCAGACATGAATAAACACAAACAGACCTGACCAGACAAGAATGGACATGACTGGGCCAGGCCAAAAATGATCAGACATGACCAGACCAGACCATCACACCTCAAGTGTTGGATGATGGGCAACCTGAGCTGTAGGTCTTGAGTTATGCTGACACTGAGCTGAATCCAAATGTGAGCAGTACAAAGGCAAAGGTATTTGAAACAGAGATTGTTACCTGGATGTTTCATGTTGGATATCCATGGGTTGATGAGCAAAAGCCACCTTTTGCTTTGGGTGTTGGCAGATAGTGTGGTGACCAGGGCCAAGGCAAACTTGTCAGTGGTGTCCACATTTTTAAGAAAGGGAATGAGGATTTCTCTGGTGAACATCTGTGAGGCTGGGCAGGATGGGCTACAAACGGCATGGAAACAATTTGAGCCAACTCCTCAGCTGCATGCTGCAGATGACCCAATTTATTAAATGAAAAGCATCAGCTTTTATATCATTTCACAATCAAGTTTTGTGTAAGATTTGACATTAACGTTTGACTTAAAGCCCTTTCTGTTCCCTCCACCTGAGATACAAAAAAAGGTTAGTTAAAACATGTTCCTTTCAACTTTAGATTTTTCTTCAAGATTACAAACTTAAAGTTTCACACTGTATTTTTCTTAAAAGGTCAATAACAGCAGCTATTCTATTCTATATTAAGAACAAAGCTTTAATAAGTAATAAACTATGATACCTAACATTCTTTAACGAAAGGCGTATATAGTTAACAAAAAAGCATGAAAGCTTTAGGCTCATGACATTCTTGAGGCTGCAGTTTATTTGGCACCAGCGAGCTAGGCATTTAATCTATTGTCCTGACTTACGTAAGCTCCAAACCACCAATTTTAATAGAAAGGAGTATTATACCCAAAAATTATCAAGTGCTCCCACGTGGGATGAAAGTTACAGGTGGCACTGTTATTTAATAAAAAATATATCTATTGTAAAAAATAGCAATTTGTAGGCCATACAACACTTATCCCAGCCCCAAACTTCTTTTCATGTGAAGGGACTGAAATCATAAGTTTCCCCTGTATACTCTTACAAAATAGGTGCCATAAATTGTTACTCCAAAACAAAGGCTTTTTCAATTACATTGTTTAAATGACTTCACTCTGTTTTGGTTCAGGTGTTTTACATACCCAGGGCAAATCCTTAGCTGTAAGAAAGCTGTGAATTAAAGGTAGAAGAAGAAGGATAAACACAGGAAAAATAGATTAACGTATTTTTTAGGTGATATCATTTTTATTTTCCAGGAAACTGATGTTTTTCAAGGAATTGCTCTGTAATCCTTCTTCTTCTTCAGCTTGTCTGTAGCTCTGCTAACCAGACAAACCTCATGCAGGTGCCGACTGTGGCTTTATTTTCTTTACTGGAGCAGCCTATGGCTCCCGACATCTCCCCCTTTTTTATTTTTTAGAATGAAGGCATGAAGTTCAGTAGAAACCTTAGTGATAGACTGTTTTAAAAGTCTGAAGATGACTGGAAGAAGAAGAAGAACAATTAATAAGACTACTAAAGAGACGTCTATATTATAAATAAATGTTACCCAGGAAGAATGGTTAACTAGTCCTTTAAATCCTGGATACAACTGAGAGGATAAATCTTGAGCACTAAAAGCCTTTTCTCCCTTACTCATAGCAAAAATTTCTTGATGTAATTTAGTAATATACAAAGAGAGATCAGAATGATTCCAAACTCCTTCAAGATGATTTTTAATTTTATTTCAGGTATGAATAGAGTGATTAACTTGTAATGGAATAACACATATCCATTTAAAATCTGAATGGCACCGCAAGGCTAATTTTATTTTGTTAATAACTCCTGTCCTATAGCCAAAACTGCTTCTTCCAAAGTATCCACTTTATCATTTAATATTCTATCAATAATTTCCTAGGTGGTTAAAGCTAAAGTAACATTCTTTGACAATTGGTATGCAAAGGTGGCTGTATGTACTTCTTTAGTAAGAGCTATAGCCGACATTGTCAATGAAGCTATAACAGAGATTAATGCAAAAATCCCCAATATAAGTGCAGCAATAAATCTTTTAGATCTGGATAATTGATTATTTAAAAGCTGTAATATTTTTTACCTTGATTATCATACCAATCACCAGTAATATTTACTGGAATCATAACATAAGGAGGCTGTCTTACAATCAACATAATCTTAATATTACCATTATCTTTTGTTAAGCAATTAAAGTGCAATTATAACATTTTAGGTTATACAAGTTATTTTCTACGGTAATTATAACATCAGCAAAATAATATGCAAATAAAAAAGCATAAGGACTTTGTACACTTTGTACACAAGACTGAACTATATCAGTTGTATTTTTCTATGGCCTATGTAATATAACTGTACGTAAGGCTGATATAGCTTTCCAAAGTTGGGGATGAAAATAAACTTCCCTTTTATCATTAGCCTCATAAGTTAACACAGGAGCGACCCATCCATTCTTTCTTAGTTTATTTGCCAGTAGTGGTGGTGGGAGGCGATCATGAGTTCAATTTAGGGATTGATTATATTTATTAACCCAGGTTCTGGGAGCTGCTTTCCACAGAGGGAAACACTCCTCAGGGAAGGAACCACAGCCCCAAGGCATGATAGCTAAGGCAAGCAAAACTTGTCTGATTCTCAACTAGCCCACTGCTCTCCATGGGGGAAAGGAGGGGCTGGGCAGCCTCTAGCTCCCTAGGAACGGGTGGGTTGCGGCTGGTCTCCTTGGCTGGAAACCCACTCCCAACGTGTTCTCCTTAGGGACCAAGTCAGATTTGGCATGGAAAAAGCTTGTTTTCACGGGCCCCTACAATCCACCCTCGGCCAGCTAGGGACATAAGCACATAGGGCCCAATTTGAATGCCCAAAAAGGATGTTCTGGGAGCTGCAATCTGCACAAACTATCCTCAGGGAAGGAACCACAGACCCAAGAGAAGTTTGCTCAGGTCAGCAATGATGGCCTGTTGCAAACATAGCCCTGTTCAATCCAAAGGGCAAAGGGTCTGGACTGCCTCCTGCTCCGTGTAAACTGGTGCTTTGCTAGTGGTCGCTGGAGCTTGAAACCAACTTGAAACATGTTCTCCTTTGGGGAGAAGGTGGATTGGGCCTGAAAAGGCCTTGTGTGCACTGGCCCCAGCACCCCACGCTTCGCCAGCTAGGGAGGGACCACCTAGGGCCCATCTCAGAAATGGCACAAAACTAGCTTCTGGGAGCTGCATTCTGGAAAGAAAAAATCACCTCGGGGAACCAACCTCAGCCCCAATGCACATTTGCTCAGGAAGACAGCGCTTGTCTTTCTCACCTAGCTGTGAGCTCCATAAAGGCGCAATGAGGGTCTGGGCTGCCTCCTGCTCCATGTGCACTGGTGGTGTACTCGTGGTCGCTGGAACTTGTAACCAAATCTAAACGTGCTCTCCTTCAGGGAGAAGGTGGATTGGGCCTGAAAAGGCCTTGTGTGCACAGGCCCAAGCACTCCAACCTTCGCCAGCTAGGGAGAGACACACCTGGGACCATCACAGAAATGGCACAAAACTAGCTTGTGGGAGCTGCATTCTGGAAGGTTAAAAACTCCTGGGGGACCAACCTCAGCCCCAATGAGCATTTCCTCAGCAAAGCAGTGCTTGCCTTTTTCCCACCTAGCCCTTTGCTCCCCCTAGGGCCAAGGAGGGTCTGGGCTGCCTTCTGCTCCGTGTGCACTGGTGATTTCCTGGTGGTAGCAGAAGATGCAAAGCAACTGCGAACGTGCTCTCCTTCAGGCAGAAGGCAGATTGTCACTGAAAAGGCCTTCTGTGCACAGGCCCCAACACCCCAACCTTGGCCATCTAGGGAGGCACCCACATAGGGCCCATCAGAGAAAAGGCAAAAAACTAGATTCTGGGAGCTGCATAATGGAAAGTGAAACTCTCCTCCTCAAACCGACCTCATCCCCAATGCGCATTTGCTCAGGAAAGCAGCGCTTGCCTTTTTCTCACCTAGCCCTGAGCTCCCCATAGGCCCAAGGAGGGTGTGGGCTGCCTCTAGCTCCATGTGCACTGCTGCTTTGCTGGTGGTCGCAGGAGCTTGAAACCAACTCCAAATGCAGGCTGCTTAGGGGAGAAGGCAGATTGGGCCTGAAAAGGCATTCTGCGCACAGGCCCCAGATCCCAACCATTCGCCAGCAAGGGAGGGACAAATTTAGGGCCCATCTTGGAAACGGCACAAAACTAGTTTTAGGGAGCTGCATTATGGCAAGTGAAACTCTCCTCGGCGAACCAACCACAGCCCTAATCGGGGTTAGCCGAGGAAAGCAGCGTTTGCCGTTTTATCAGCTAGCCCTATGCTCTCCCATGGGCCAAGGAGGGTCTGGGCTGCCTCATGCTCCGTGAGCAATGGTGCTTTGTTGTGGTCGGCAGAGCTTGAAACCAACTCCAAACGGGCTCTCCTTCGGGCAGAAGGTGGATTGGGCATGAAAAGGCCTTGTGTGCACAGGCCCCATCACACCACCCTAGGCCAGATAGGGATGGACACACATAGGGCCCATCTCAGAAACAAAGGTATATTCTGGGAGCTGCATCTGGAAAGTTATTCTGTCCATGGTGAACCCACCTCAGCCCCAATGCGCATTTGCTCTGGAAAGCAACGCTTGCATTTTTCTCCCCTAGCCCTGAGCTCCCCAATGGCCCAAGGAGGATCCCGGATGCCTCGTGCTCTGTGTGCACTGGTGCTTTGCTGGTGGTCACGAGAGCATGACAGCAAATCCAAAGGTGTGGTACTTCTGGGAGAAGGTGGATTGGGCCTGAAAAGGCCGTGTGTGCACAGGCCCCAGCAACCCACATTTCGCCAGCTAGGGAGGGACACTCAAGGGCCCAACTCAGAAACGGCACAAAACTAGCTGCTGGGAGCTGCATTTTGGAAAGATATACTCCAAACGTGCTCTCCCGGATAGGGCCTGAAAAGGCATTTAGTGCACAGGCCCAAGCACCACAACCTTGGCCAGGTTGGGAGGGACCCACCTAGGGCCCATTTCAGAAACGGCACAAAACTAGCTTCTGGGAGCTGCATTCTGGAAAGATATACCCTCCTGTGGGAACCAACCTCAGCCCCAATGTGTGTTTGCTCAGGAAAGCAGCGCTTGCCTTTTTCTCACCTAGCCCTGAGCTCCAGAATGGGCCAAGGAGGGTCTGGGCTGCCTCCTCGTCCGTGTGCACTGGTGCTTTGCTCGTGGTCGCCGGAGGGTGAAAACAACTCCAAACGTGCTCTGCTTCAGGCAGAAGGCTGATTTGGGCTGAAAGGGCCATGTGTGCACTAGTCCTAGCACCCAACACTTCGCCAGCTAGGGAGGAACCCATCCAAGGGCCCATCTCAGACACGGCACAAAACTAGGTTCTGTGAGCTGCATTCTGCAAATTAATTCTCTCCTTGGCGAACCCACCTCAGCCGCAATGCGTGTTTGCTCTGGAAAGCAATGCTTGCCTTTTTCTCACCTAGCCCTGAGCTCCAGAATGGGCCAAGGAGGGTCTGGGCTGCCTCCTGCTCCGTGTGCACTTGAGATTTACTCGTGGTCGTCGGAGCTTGAAGCCAACTCCAAACGTGCTCTCCTTCTGGGAGAAGGCGGATTGGGCCTGAAAAGGCCGTGTGTGCACGGGCCCAGCACCCCACATTTCGCCAGCTAGGGAGGGACCCTCAAGGGCCCAACTCAGAAACGGCACAAAACTATCTTCTGGGAGCTGCATTGTGGAAAGTGAAACTCTCCTGGGGGAACAAACCTCAGCCCCAATGTGTGTTTGCACCAGAAAGCAGCACTTGCCGTTTTCTCACCTAGCCCTGTGCTCCCCAAAGGCCCAATGAGGGTCTGGGCTGCCTCCTGCTCCGTATGCACTTGAGATTTACTCGTGGTCGCCGGAAAATTAAACCAACTCCAAACGTGCTCTACTTTGTAGAGAAGGCGGATTGGGCCTGAAAAGGCCTTGTGTGCACACGCCCCATCACACCACACTTGGCGAGATAGGGATGGACCCACCTAGGGCCCATCTCAGAAGCAGCACAAAGGTAGATTCTGGGAGCTGCATTCTGGAAAGTTATTCTGCCCATTGCGAACCCACCTCAGCCCCAATGCGCGGTGGCTCAGGAAAGCAACGCTTGTCTTTTTCTCTCCTAGCCGTGAGCTCCCCAATGGCCCAAGGTGGGTCCAGGATGCCTCGTGCTCTGTGTGCACTGGTGTTTTGCTGGTGGTTTTGGGAGCATGACAGCAACTTCAAACGTGTTGTAATTCTGGGAGAAGGTGGAATGGGCCTGAAAAGGCTGTGTGTATTCGGGCCCCAGTACTCCACATTTCGCCAGCTAGGGAGGGACCCACAAGGGCGCATCTCAGAAATGGCACAAAACTAGCTTCTGGGAGCTGCATTCTGGAAAGTGAAACTCTCCTGGGGGAACCAACCTCAGCCCCAATGTGTGTTTGCACCAGAAAGAAGCGCTTGGCATTTTCTAAAATAGCCCTGAGCTCCAGAATGGGCCTATGTGGTTCTGAGATGCCTCATGCTCCGTGTGCACTTGAGATTTACTGGTGGTCGCCAGAGATTGAAACCAACTCCAAACGTGCTCCCCTGTTTGGGGAGTAGGTGGATAGGGCCTGAAAAGGCATTCTGTGCACAGGCCCAAGCACCACATCCTTGGCCAGCTTGGGAGGGACCCACCTAGGGCCCATCTCAGAAATGGCACAAAACTAGCTTCTGGGAGCTGCATTCTGGAAAGGTATACTCTCCTGGGGAACCAACCTCAGCCGCAATGTGTGTTTTCTCAGGAAAGCAGCGATTGCCTTTTTCTCACCTAGCCCTGAGCTCCCAAATGGCCTAAGGACGGTCCAGGATGCCTCGTGCTCTGTGTGCACTGGTGCTTTGCTGGTGGTCCCAAGAGCATGGAAGCACCTCCAAATGTGTTGCACTTCTGGGAGAAGACGGATTGGGCCTGAAAGGCCATGTGTGCACATGTCCCAGGACCCCACATTTCGCCAGCTAGGGAGGGACCCACAAGGGCCCATCTCAGAAATGGCAAACAACTAGCTTCTGGGAGCTGCATTCTGGAAAGTGAAACTCTCCTGGGGGAACAAACCTCAGCCGCAAAGTGTGTTTGCTCCAGAGAGCAGCGCTTGCCGTTTTCTCACCTAGCCCTCTGCTTCGCAATGGCCCAATGAGGGTCTTGGCTGGCTCCTGATCCGTGTGCACTTGAGATTTACTCGTTGTCGCCAGAAAATTAAAGCAACACGAAACGTGGTCTCCTATGTGGAGAAGGTGGATTGGGCCTGAAAGGGGTTGTGTGCACAGGCTCCAACACCCCAAACTTTACCAGCTAGGGAGGGACCCACATAGGGCCCATGTCAGAAACGGCACAAAACTAGCTTCTGGGAGCTGCATTCTGGAAGGTGAAACTCTCCTCATTGAACCAACCTCAGCCCCGATGCGTGTTTCCCCAGGAAAGCAGCGCTTGCCTTTCTCTCACCTAGCCCTGAGCTCCAGAATGGGCCCAAGGAGGGTTTGATGCCACATGCTCTGTGTGCATTGGTGTTTTGCTGGTGGTCGCGGGAGCATGACAGCAACTCCAAAGGTGTTGTACTTCTGGGAGAAGGCGGATTGGGCCTGAAAATGCATTCTGTGCACAGGCCCAAGCACCCCACATTGTCCAGCTAGGGAGGGACCCACCTAGGGCCCATGTCAGAAACGGCACAAAACTAGCTTCTGGGAGCTGCCGTCTGGAAAGTGAAACTCTCCTGGGGGAACCAACCTCAGCCCCAATGTGTGTTTGCTCCGGAAAGCAGCGCTTGCCTTTTTCTCACCTAGCCATGAGCTCCCCAATTTCCCAATGATGGTCTGGGCGGCCTCCTGCTCCGTGTGAACTTGAGCTGTACTGGTGGTTGCTAGAGATTGAAACCAACTCCAAACGTGCTCCCCTGTTTGGGGAGTAGGCGGATAGGGCCTGAAAAGGCATTCTGTGCACAGGCCCAAGCACCACATCCTTGGCCAGCTTGGGAGGGACCCACCTAGGGCCCATCTCAGAAATGGCACAAAACTAGCTTCTGGGAGCTGCATTCTGGAATGGTATACTCTCCTGGGGGAACCAACCTCAGCCCCAATGCGTGTTTCCCCAGGAAAGCAGCGCTTGCCTTTTTCTCAGCTAGCCCTGAGCTCTAGAATGGGCCAATGAGGGTCTGGGCTGCCTCCTGCTCCGTGTGCACTTGAGCTTTACTGGTGGTCGCCAGAGATTGAAACCAACTCCAAACGTGCTTCCTTTGGGGAGAAGGCGGATAGAGCCTGAAAAGGCTTTTTGTGCTCAGGCCCAAGCACCACAACCGTGGCGATCTTGGGAGGAATCCACCGAGGGCCCATCTCAGAAACGGCAAAAAACTAACTTCTGGGAGCTGTATTATGGAAGGTGAAACTCTACTCATGGAACCAATCTCAGCCCCAATGCGTGTTTGCTCAGGAAAGCAGCGCTTGCCTTTTTCTCACCTAGCCCTGAGCTCCAGAATGGGCCAAGAAGGGTCTGGCCTGCCTCCTCCTCCGTGTGCACTGTTGCTTTGCTCATGGTGAAAACAACTCCAAACATGCTCTGCTTCAGGCAGAAGGCCAATTGGGGCTGTAAGGGCCTTGTGTGCACTGGCCCTAGCACCCAATACTTCGCCAGCTAGGGAGGAACAAATCCAAGAGCCCATCTCAGACACGGCACAAAACTAGGTTCTGTGAGCTGCATTCTGCAAATTTATTCTCTCATTGGCGAACCCAATTCAGCCACAATGCGTGTTTGCTCTGGAAAGCAACCCTTGCATTTTTCTCACCTAGCCATGAGCTCCCCAATTTCCCAATGATGGTCCAGGAAGCCTCATGCTCTGTGTGCACTGGTGCTCTGCTGGTGGTCGTGGGAGTGTGACAACAACTCCAAAGGTGTTGTACTTCTGGGAGAAGGTGGATTGGGCCTGAAAAGGTCGTGTGTGAACGGGCCCCAGCACCCCACATTTCGCCAGCTAGGAAATGACCAACAAGGGCCCATCTCAGAAACGGCACAAAACTAGCTTCTGGGAGCTGCATTCTGGAAAGGTATACTCTCCTGGGGGAACCAACCTCAGCCCCAATGCGTGTTTCCCCAGGAAAGCAGCGCTTGCCTTTTTCTCACCTAGCCCTGAGCTCTAGAATGGGCCAATGAGGGTCTGGGCTGCCTCCTGCTCCGTGTGCACCTGAGCTTTACTGGTGATCGCCGGAAATTTTAACCAACTCCAAACGTGCTCTCCTTTGTGGAGAAGGTGGATTGGGCCTGAAAAGGCCTTGTGTGCACAGGTCCCAGCACCCCACCCTTCGCCAGCTCGGTTGGGACCCACCAAGGGCCCATCTCAGAAGTGGCACCTAACTAGCTTCTGGGATCTGCTTTCTTGAAGGTTAAACACTCTGGTAGAACCAACCTCAGCCCCAATGCGTGTTTGCTCAGCAAGGCAGCGCTTGCCTTTTTCTCACGTAACCGTGAGCTCCCCATAGGGCTAAGGATGGTTTGGGCTGCCTCCTGCTCGGTGTGCACTGGTGCTTTGCTGGTGGTCGCCGGAGCTTGAAACCAACTCCAAAAGTGCTCTCGTTCAGGGAGAAGGCGGATTGGGCCTGAAAAGGCCTTGTGTGCACAGGCACAAGCACCCCACCCTTCAGCAGCTAGGGAGGGACCGACCAAGGGCCCATCTCGGAGACGACACAAAACTAGCGTCTGGGAGCTAAGTTCTCGAAGCTTAAACTCTCCTCACGGAACCAACTTCAGCCCCAATGCGCGTTTCCCCAGGAAAGGAACGCTTGCCTTTTTCTCACCTAGCCCTGAGCTCCCCATAGGCCCAAGGAGGGTCTGGGCTGCCTCCTGCTCCGTGTGCACTTGAGATTTACTCGTGGTCGTCGGAGCTTGAAGCCAACTCCAAACGTGCTCTCCTTCTGGGAGAAGGCGGATTGGGCCTGAAAATGCATTCTGTGCACAGGCCCAAGCACCCCACATTGTCCAGCTAGGGAGGGACCCACCTAGGGCCCATGTCAGAAACGGCACAAAACTAGCTTCTGGGAGCTGCCGTCTGGAAAGTGAAACTCTCCTGGGGGAACCAACCTCAGCCCCAATGTGTGTTTGCTCTGGAAAGCAACGCTTGCCTTTTTCTCACCTAGCCCTGAGCTCCCCAATGGGCCAAGGAGGGTCTGGCCTGCCTCCTCTCCGTGTGCACTGGTGCTTTGCTTGTGGTTGCCAGAGGGTGAAAACAACTCCAAACGTTCTCTGCTTCAGGCAGAAGGCCGATTGGGCTGAAAGGGCCTTGTGTGCACTGGCCCTAGCACACAACCCTGTGCCAGCTAGGGAGGAACCCATCCAAGGACCCATCTCAGACATGGCACAAAACTAGCTTCTGGGAGCTGCATTCTGGAAATTTATTCTCTCCTTGGAGAACCCACCTCAGCCCCAATGCGTGTTTGCTCTGGAAAGCACGCTTGCCTTTTTCTCACCTAGCCCTGAGCTCCCCAATGGCCCAAGGAGGGGCCTGGATGCCTCGTGCTCTCTGTGTACTGGTGCTTGCCGGTGTTCGCGGGAGCGTGACAGCAACTCCAAAGGTGTTGTAGTTCTGGGAGAAGGCGGATTGGGCCTGAAAAGGCCGTGTGTGCACAGGCCCCATCACACCACCCTTGCCCAGCTCAGTTGGGACCTACCAAGGGCCCATCTCAGAAACAGCACAAAGGTAGATTCTGGGAGCTGCATTCTGGAAAGTTATTCTGTCCATGATGAAACACCCTCAGCCCCAATGCGCGGTGGCTCGGGAATGAAACGCTTGTCTTTTTCTCAGCTAGCCCTGAGCTCCCGAATGGCCCAAGGAGGGTCCAGGATGCCCTGTGCTCTGTGTGCACTGGTGTTTTGCTGGTGCTCGTGGAAGAATGACAGCAACTCCAAACGTGTTGTACTTCTGGGAGAAGGTGGATTGGGCCTGAAAAGGCCGTATGTGCACGGGCCCCAGCACCCCACCCTTCGCCAGCTAGGGAGGGACCCACAAGGGCCCATCTAAGAAACGGCACAAAACTAGCTTCTGGGAGCTGCTTTCTTGAAGGTTAAACACTCTGGTAGAACCAACCTCAGCCCCAATGCGTGTTTGCTCAGCAAGGCAGCGCTTGCCTTTTTCTCACGTAACCGTGAGCTCCCCATAGGGCTAAGGATGGTTTGGGCTGCCTCCTGCTCGGTGTGCACTGGTGCTTTGCTGGTGGTCGCCGGAGCTTGAAACCAACTCCAAAAGTGCTCTCGTTCAGGGAGAAGGCGGATTGGGCCTGAAAAGGCCTTGTGTGCACAGGCACAAGCACCCCACCCTTCAGCAGCTAGGGAGGGACCGACCAAGGGCCCATCTCGGAGACGACACAAAACTCGCGTCTGGGAGCTAAGTTCTCGAAGCTTAAACTCTCCTCACGGAACCAACTTCAGCCCCAATGCGCGTTTCCCCAGGAAAGGAACGCTTGCCTTTTTCTCACCTAGCCCTGAGCTCCCCATAGGCCCAAGGAGGGTCTGGGCAGCCTCCTGCTCCGTGTGCACTTGAGATTTACTCGTGGTCGTCGGAGCTTGAAGCCAACTCCAAACGTGCTCTCCTTCTGGGAGAAGGCGGATTGGGCCTGAAAATGCATTCTGTGCACAGGCCCAAGCACCCCACCTTGGCCAGCTAGGGAGGGACCCACCTAGGGCCCATGTCAGAAACGGCACAAAACTAGCTTCTGGGAGCTGCCGTCTGGAAGGTGAAACTCTCCTGGGGGAACCAACCTCAGCCCCAATGTGTGTTTGCTCCGGAAAGCAGCGCTTGCCTTTTTCTCACCTAGCCATGAGCTCCCCAATTTCCCAATGAGGGTCTGGGCTGCCTCCTGCTCCGTGTGCACTTGAGATTTACTGGTGGTCGCCAGAGATTGAAACCAACTCCAAACGTGCTCCCCTGTTTGGGGAGTAGGCGGATAGGGCCTGAAAAGGCATTCTGTGCACAGGCCCAAGCACCACATCCTTGGCCAGCTTGGGAGGGACCCACCTAGGGCCCATCTCAGAAATGGCACAAAACTAGCTTCTGGGAGCTGCATTCTGGAAAGGTATACTCTCCTGGGGGAACCAACCTCAGCCCCAATGCGTGTTTCCCCAGGAAAGCAGCGCTTGCCTTTTTCTCAGCTAGCCCTGAGCTCTAGAATGGGCCAATGAGGGT